>NW_020953040.1:0-38879 GCF_900497805.2 Vombatus ursinus | reverse complement strand
GGTCCGAATCCTGGACCTCAACCTCAGCTTTCTCAGCTGTCAAATGGGGACGATAATACTCATACTATCAACCTCACAGGGTTTAGTCTGGGAAATGGCCTACCCATGCCTTCTGAGCTTGTATAAGACCATTGAACTAGTTGGAATCAGGGATTCAAACACACAGTGAGTTTGGAGAGAGGTGTTCCGGCCTAACCCCTGAGAAGGAATCACTTGCAGAGGGGTAAAAACATCTCAGCCCCAGCCTCAAACTCCTCATACCCCATTCCTCTTGACCAAAGGAAGTCCTTGTGAACTATGGAAAATTCGATTTAGTCTGTTCACTGGGCATCCTCGCATGTAACGGGGGCACCTGGCAATAGTGCCTGTATTAGGAATGAAGAACAGAAAAGGCTGAATGAAGATTCAATGTCCTACAAAGAGCCCAGCAGAAAACAAAACAGAACAATTACACCATAACTAAAGGGAACATCTTGAAGACTAACAAAAAGACTTCTAGGAGCTGGAGTACCCATTCTCTACACATACTGTCTAAGCCTGAGCCCATGTTCCTCTGGACTCTGTATGTGCCTACAGGAGAATGGGTCACAGACTTTTAGGAGAACGTTTTTACTAACTGTCCTTATTATATCACCCCAGTAAATACCCCTTCCTAAAAATGAATTGTCTGGTTGACCAATTGATATCAATGGAAAATCATGGTGGGAAGCATACCAGTGGGGGCTCATGAACATTAGACAGAGAATACTAGAGCATTAGATAGACAACCCCCAGACTACCCAAAGGAAAAAGTAGACACCTTTCTCTGGGCACCAGACCTGCAAGTCGGAGTAAGGGCTAGGAAAGTAAGTCCAGAGCTCAATTGTGCTACGTTATGCATATGACCTTGGGTGAGACATTTCCCCTAGGGCGAGGGATTGGGGCAAGGGAAGTTTGAACTAGATTGTCTCTAAAGGCCTTTCTATTATACTATTACTGCGCTCACCCCCCATCATTCTGCTTACTCTGGCATATTGTTCACTGTATAAACGTAGTTCCTGTGGAAAATTAGTAAATTAGTGTCCTGTTTGGTGGTGTACTATTCCAGAACCAACGGACAGGGTTGATTGGAATATGCTAGTAGTCTGCGACAATGTCCTCTTGAGTAGTCTAAACTCCATGAAATTTCTTTTATTTTTTAAATAGTGACCACTATTGACAGTGTGTGTAGCTTTCTATACACACAGTTCCCCTTCCCCTCTCCAACTTCTCTACTGAAAGGATGGAGGCATCCTTCCTCTTCTCCAGGGCCAGGATTGGTCATTACAATTTTACAGCATCAGTTTTGTTTTTCCTGTTCCTTTCATTTACATTGTTGCCATCATGGCATGCATTGTTCTCCTGGTTCTGTTTATCTGACTACACATCAGTTCATAGGAGTTTTCCCAGGTTCCTTTGACTTTTTCATCTTTTCTTATGTTTTAATAATATGCGAAGAGCTAGGAGGTCAGCACAGAATGGTCAGGGGCAGAGAAGGGCATTAGATCTCCCAGAACACGGAAAAAGGAATAGACCTGGCTTCAGCCTTTGGAGTTCAGAATCAAAGAAGGGAGACCAGAAAGGACATTGTGAGGGAGGGAGGCAGTTTGGTGTGGCGGACAGAGCACTGCCTGGGGAGGCAGAGAACCTTAGTTCAAATATCGCCTCTGATATTTACTGTGTGGCCTTGGGTGACTCACTGAGTCTTTCTGGGTCTCAGTTTCCTCATATACAGAATGAGGGGATTGACCTGGAAGACCTTTAAGATAAATCTCTTCCAACTCTAGACCTATGATCCTATGTGTTACCTTGGCTGTTTAACTTTCCTATATGCTTCCCCATCTATAAAATGAGGGAGTTGGCCTGGATGACCTCTGGGATTCCTTCTAGAGCTCTGATCCTATAAAATGTTTATCCTATGACGTGATGAGGGACACCAGAAACTTTTTGAGGTTTGGCCCTGCTCTTTCTCAGCCCCTCTTTTCAAGTGCAGCCAACCCTGAGAGGGGTCCCATTTTCCATCACTCACCATTCAGTGGGAACAAGGATATCAGACACTCTCCAATTGTCAGAAAGATTTCATGGAAGGGCCTGAGCTGAAGAGGAGAAAGGGGAAAAGAGAGAAGGAAACCAAGGACAAACTTCTTTGGCTCATTTTCCTGAGGGTTTGGACCTTATTTCCCTGGCTCTCTGCCCTGTCCCCTTCCTAGTTACAGCTGGCCTGGTCTATTTGCAATGCTTAATGTCTCTGGGTGGCCCTTTGGAAGGGAAGAAACAGTACTGGACAGAAGGACAGAGCAGCTGTCTCCGGCTTCAGACCACAGCAGGGTTTCTCAATCCAGGACAAATGGAGAAAGAATAATGAAGACCACTCCAATAGCTCTGCTGGAGATGGCTGTAGGAGCTAGGGAGTCTCTGGGGGAACCAGGAGGAAGGGAAGAGGGAAAGAGAAGGGCATCGGGGCCCAGGAGGTGGGGGTGGAGGTGGGGAGAAGAGGGCAGATGGATATGGAGATGAAGAAGCAGAGAAGGCTTGGAAATATGGTAATAGTACAACTGGGGGAGGGGGAGGGAAGGGGTGTACATGGGGACATCCTCTTGATTTTTCTGAGCCTGGTCACTTATCTCCTCTTTTTGAACTCCCCCTTCCCAAATCCTTCCTTCAGGAAAAGTATCCTGGACCCAGGAGAGGCATTGGGCTTGGGAAGAAAACACCCAGCCTATGCCTAGAAATTCTTCTCTGATCTCTCCCCTCTTCTCTCTTGTTCTCCATTAGCCCTGGGGGTGTGGTGAACCAGGCTCTTTGGTGCTAGGTGAGGACACAGACATGGGGAGTAGTGTGGTAGAGACACTAGTGAGCTCTAGACCCAGCTGTCGTCACCCTCCATGTACCCACCCCCACTCCTATCTGGGTTATTATCCCCAAAAGAGGAGGATGGGGGGGAGGATGAGGCTGGGCACGGTAAGTCCTGAAGGTGTAGCTGGTGGTGCAGCTGTGGGCTAAGAGTGGTGGGTTAAGGTACTGGGGCCAATAGTTTTGAAAATGAGTGAAAATTTCTCTTGAATCCAAACAATCATTTATTAAGCACCTACTATGTGCCAGGTACTGTGCTAGATGCTGGGAACACACAGACAAGAATGATACAGTCTCTGACCTCCAGGAGCTTCCTATGGGTTCCCGGAAAGCAGTTTAAAATGCTCCTAGTCCCTGGGGTGTTGAGCTAACTGTGAGAGGTGGGGGCCATGTCTGAGTGTCACTGGGGGGTTCAGAAATAGAGGCTGATCATAGGGAGGGAGGAAGAGCCAAGTAGGAGAAGGAAGAGGGAAGAGAGAGAGGGAAAAGAGAAGAGAGAAAGGAAGAACAAAGGAAGGGAGGGGGAAGGAAGGTCCTGGAAGCCCCTCCCTTTGCCCTCCTCATTGCCTCCTTTCAGAATTCTGCCCTGCGCTCTGCTCCCACTCAAAGGAACGCAAGTTTCTTAAGGGCCCGGACTATGTATCGTCTTAAATCTTCGCGTGCCCAGCACCTGGTACGATGATCCGCATTGATAAATGTTCTTGAGCTGAGGAAAAAGAAAAGGCTGGGAGAGACAGAGAGAAAAGGGATGAGACAGAGTGATGGAGGCAGAGAGAGAGAAGTGAAAAAGAGGGAAGAGTCGGGAGGAAGGGAGATAGATGCAGCTGCAGAGGGATAGGACTGAGAAAATAATATATGGAAAGCAAAGGGGAGGGGCGGGGGGCGAGATCGAAGAGGACAAGAAGAAAAGCAGGGGCGGGAAGGAAGGAGAGAAGAAGGGAGGAGGGAAGAGGGAAATGAAGGGAGACAATAGCCGGAAGGAGAACAGGAGGTGCGGGGAGGCTGAAGGAACTGGAAGTCTGTGAGGAGAAAGGCAAAGCCTCTAGGCTGGAGCTACGGGCATTGCCTGTGTTCCCCTTCCTTCCCCCGATCCAGAGTACCCTTCACAATTGGCTTGAGGGGAGAGGAGGGCTAGGGAACCTGCGTCGTTGGTTACCTCGGGGATATCTGTGTGTTCCTGCGGGGAGGGGTAATATTGCCGGCTGTCTTTTGACAGGAGGTTCGAATCCTGCGATGATCATCAAGGACAAAACGAAGACACACAGAGATGCTCCACCCCACTCAGCCCCCACCCCTGGGCTGACCCTGGACATGGGAAGCGGCTTCCAGCCTGAGAAGAGGGAGGTCTCTCCCTATTCTCCAAACCCAACAGTTTCTCTTTCTGGATCCTATCCAGCTTTTCACATCTCAAATCAGCTATTCCTTATCTTTCTAGTGAATGGTTAGAAAGTTTCCTTGGCTCTGCACCATTCAGGGCTTTGAATGCTAGACTAAAATTTGAACCCAGGTCTTAGGACTCTGAAGTCATTTTTCTTTCCCTTACACCACCCAGCAAGTGCTGCTGGAGCTCACATTCAAGGGGAACTCATTGACAAACATCTGGTTTGGGCCCCTGAGGCTTATTATCCAAGCAACTCTACAGTGGGGTTTCACAGTGAATGAATGAATGAATAAAAATCTTTATTAAACATTTAATATATAACCAAGCACTACCCTAACACTACTCTAAAGCTGGGGTACATACACAACATTGAGATGGTTGCCACTCTCATGGAGCTTCCAATCTAATGGAAGAGAGGACACATAGAGGGGAGTGGTGGCCAAGGAAGGGATTTTGGTCTGGGAAGCCACAAAGGTAAGTGAGGTGAGTGGACCATTGGAACAATCCATTAACATAATTATATCCACCTATTAATACCTAATGTTATGCCAAAGTCAGCTCATATTGCTAATTAATAATGTTCTACCAAAAAAAAAAATGTTGGTAGACCTCCTCACTCTTTCTAAGCTGGTTACTCTCTCCTTTCAGTGAGATTCAATCTAATTAATGTTTATTTAGTGCCTTATTTAGCCTGCTAGGGACTGAGGATAAAACAAAGATAAAACCAAAAAAAAAAAATAGTTCCTTCTCTCAAAGCCCTGACTTCCCACTGAAGGGAATAAGACATGGAACCAGAGAAGTAGATAGGAGAACTGGAGAAAGGAAGGATCAGGGTGGCACCCAAACTGAGATTTGAAGGAAGTGAAGTAGTCTAAGAATCCAAAGGGGGAAAGGAATAAGCATTAATAAAGTGCCTACTATGTACCAAGCACTGTGCTAAGTGCTTTACAAGTATGATCTCATTTAAGCTTCACAACTCTATTACTTAGATGCTATTATCCCAATTTTACAGTTGAGGAAACTGAGGCAAATAGAGATTAAGTGAAGTGTCCAGGATCACATAGCTAGTAAGAATCTGAGGCTGAATTTGAATTCAGCTTCTACAAGGGCATGGATGGAAGCGGGAGAGGGAACACCAAATTTGGGGACCAGCAGCTAAGCCCATCTGGATAGAATGTAGAGTGGGAAAGGGTTGTGATAAAAAATAGGCCTAGAAAGGTCAGCTGGGGCCAGATTCCTGATCTAATGACGGACATTGTCAGACCTCTGACTTAGGGAGGCTATTTAGGAAGTTGTGCGGTGAGGAGAGAGACTAGAGGCAGGAACACCAATTAGGAGGCAACCATGATAGTCTGAGAGAGAGATGTTGAGGCCCTGAAGTTGCATGGTGACTATGTGAGTAGAGAGAAGACAACAGATAGGAGGGATGTTATCCAAGTGTGACTGAAAAGACTCGTGAGAATGTGGAATAAAGGGATGGAGGAGAGGAAGGCATCAAGGATGGTTATGAGCTTGGGAACCTGGGCAACTGAAAACAAACCATGGTGGTATCTTCAACACAAAATGGAAAAGCATGGAGGATGGGAGTGAAGTGGAAGGCAATGAGATAATTGGGAACATGTTGAGTTTGAGATGTCAAGGGGGCATTCAAGCAGTGATATCCAATTGACAATTGATGACATGGAACTGAAATTCAAAAGAAAGTTTGGGGCTGGAAATAGAGACTTAGCCATTATCTGTGTTAAGGTGGCAATCAGATTGATGGATTCAGGAGATCACTAAGGGCAAGAACACAGATAAAGAAGAGGATATGACTCAGGGCAGAGCCTTGCAGGACAATTGTGGGAGCTGGATAATGATGCAGCAAACGAGAGCATTTGGACGGGTCGAGAGAGAACTCGGAGGGAGCAAGGTCAAGAAAACCTAGGGAAGAGAGAGGATCCAGGAGGGGGTGGTCAACAGTGTCAAAGGCTGCAGAGAGGTCAAGAAAAATTATAAAGAAGAAAAGGATGTTGGATTTGGAAATTAAGAAATTACCAGTAACTTTGGAGATGGCGTTGGACTAGAAAAGCAGATTTAAAGGGATTAAAGAGTGAGTAAGAGATAAAGAAACGGAGGTAACCAATATACTCCTGACTTTTTCTAGGAGTTTGACTGTTAATGTGAAAGGAAATATATTTAGGCTCGTACTTTGAAATGGAGGCAGCTAGGTGGCACAGTGGACAGAGCACAGGACCTGGAATCAGGAGACATCTTCTTGAATTCAAATCTGGCCTCAGACACTTAGTAGTTGTATGACCTTGGGGAAGTCACTTAACCCTGTTTGCCTCAGTTTCCTCATCTGTAAAATGAGCTGGAGAAGAAATTGGCAAGGCACTCTAGTCTCTCTGCCAAGAAAACCCCAAATAGGGCCACAAAGAGTCAGACATGATTGAAAAAACGACTGAACAACTGAAATACATTGAAATGATGGAAGGGGACAGCCAAAGTTTTAAAATTTTGTGTTACTGATGACATTTGTTTTTCACATCATAGTCATTTGCAGATATAACTGTCTCAACCTTCAACCCCCAGCATTGAGCCCTCTCTTGTAAGAAAGAAAAACAGTTAAGTTGAACTAAGAGTCTGACTCTGTGTAACATTATGACCCATAGCTCACAACAGATGACCATGATCATTGCTGGTTCTTTGCTGAGAGGCAGGGGAAGAAGATGAAGGATTGATTGGATTCAAAAAGAGAGGAGAAAGTTTGAAATAGCCCCCGTGGAGAATGTGATAGAGTCAAGAAGGAAAGAATAAAGGGATTGTCATGTAGCGGCGAAGGTCCAATTGAGTTTAGAAACCTAAGTTTGTAGGGGATCCTGTCAGCCTAGATGTGCGACTCTCCCCCAGGAGCAGAGAAGGATGGTGGGGCAGACAAAGTCTCATTTTGCAAAGACCTGAGCAGTGGGACAAGGGGGCAAGAGATTCAAGGGAGAATAGCATCTAGTGCAGCTGGTCGACTATAGATTTAAGACTGAGGCCAGAGCAGCCGTGATGGAAGAGAAGGAGGGGGTAGAAGGACTAGAGGTGCCTGTGAGATGTACATTGAAGTGTCTAAGTACAAGTATGAACTGGAGGCTGGAGGATGATGGCAGGAAAACTCTGGATGAAGAGATACAGACAGATGGAGTGGTCTTTGAAGGAAGAGGTTGCTGAGAGATGGTTCACAGGTGGCATTGTGGAGCAAGGACTATGCCTTCTTCTCTTCCTGGCCCAGTGTGGTGGGGATGGGAGGGAAAGATCACTGGGAATGCTGATGATTACCAGCGATGCAGTATCTTACAGATGGAACCAGATTTTTGTTAGCTCCAAAAGGCCATAAGATCACAGATAAGGAGCTAAAGGGGACCAACCATCTAGACCAAACCCTTCATTTTACATATCAGGAAACTGAGTCCCAGGGAGGTTAAGTAACTTGTCCAAGGTCACACAGGGAATAAGCATCAGTGCTGAGATCCTCTGATTCCAAGGCCAGCACTTCTCTCACTGAGCCATGCTGCCTCACGGACACCTCAAGGTGATAAACTCTAGAATGAAGGGAAGTCTGTTAACAACACTGTCCAAGGGTATTTGCATTATCATAAGGGACTTCTTAGAGACCAAGAGGTCTACTAGATCCAAAGGAGTACATTTCTAATGGTGAAATTTTAGGCATCAGTGAGGATGATATCTGGGAGCAGGGGAGCTGTCCGAAGTTCCTTATATCAAGCTACCCCTGCCCCACTTGCAGTCATCAGCTTTCTCCAGCCCTAGGAGGAGAGAAAGGAAGATCCTGAGCCTGAGACCCCCTCAGGGAAGGTGTGGGGTGGGGCAGCATCACAGAAGGAAAGCCTAAAGGATCAAAAGATTGAAGATTGACAAAGGGATGGGGGTGGGAGTTCACAATCACATGTTATCCTCTTTCTTGTTCTCTGTATATTAAAATGGTAGTGTTTGGTGTTAAGTATTAAGTTTGCAATTCGGACCTGTGATGTCAGTAGAATGGGCAATGTCCAGTGAGAAGCTTCTCCCAGAACAGGTCAGCACCTTCTGTACAATACAGAAGTTTAAACAGAACAATGATATGTCAAGTGACTTGCCCAAGGTCACACAGCCAGCATATGTCAGAGCCAGGACTTGAATCCAGGTCTTCCTGACTCCCCAAAAGTTCTCTCCAGTATACTAGGCTCTCATAAAAAAACAATTTTTACTAAGAACAAAAAGACAAAGAAAAAAACAAGCATAATAAAACAAAAAATAAAACAAGAGAAAAGGAGGGACCATGGACCAGCTCCCTTTTCTCAGGGTGCTGCTAAAGATTTCTAGCTCTTGGAAAGCCCTAAGCCTAAGTGAAAAAGCAGGACAAGACACAGGGACTGAGCTGAGACAGGGTGTGAGCTCAGAGACAAAGACCCAAGTTTCCCCCACCCTCTAGCAGGGCAGGCACATCCTGGCTCAGACCGTTGTCGGAACACGTGTCCAGGATGATACAAGCCAACCACACGAACCCATATTGACCGTATCCCTAGACTAGAGAAAACCCCAAATTCCAACAAAGAGAGAGAGAATGGACAGACACACCCCAACATCCTTTCACTCACCTCCCAGCAGTCCCCACACCCACAGGGCTTCAGACCTCAGGCACAAACACATCCCTCCCACAGAAGACACATGCACATTGCCACATCGCCCCTTGCACGCCCGCCAGAACTTAAGCTCAAAAACAGGGTGCTCCTGGAGCTCGCACACACACATACTCACACACACTCACAAATGCACTATAAATAATGGATCATTGAACATCACCCAAAAAAGCCCCCGCAGTGCTGACAGCAGCAAGGCGGCCTTCTCTTTCTGACCCTGCCTTTAATTACTCCTCCAGGGAGCTGGGAAAGGTTGATTTAGCATCCTGCAGCAAAGGCTGCGGCAGATACAAACCTCTGGGCTGGGGCTCAGCCCAGGGACTGCCCTGGCCCACCTGTTTGCAAATAATAAATAAATAAATAACTTCATAACAGTATCCTATAATAGCTAGGATTTATGTAGTATTTTAAGGTTTGCAAAGCACTTCATATGTCTTGTCTCATTTGGTCCTCACTACAACCGTCTGACGTAGGTTCTATCTTACAGATGATGAGTTGCTATTAAGGATCTGAGGCAGAATTCAAACTCAGATCCTCCTTGCCAGGTCTAGCCTTCTATATTCTATGCCACCTTGGCACCTTTTTTCCCCTTTGCCATTATTTAATTCCCAGTTCCAGAAAAAAAGATACTTCCCTCCTATATTCTTACCACCTAAAACCTCAGCTCTTTCTCCCTCCCACCCCCTCTCCGTGGTCTTCATATTGGGAAAGGTGGCCAGCCACAAACCCTTTCAGGAGTTCAAGCTACAACCACCTTTGGCTCCGGGCACAGGTCCCTGGGCCAGGTGTAAACAAAGAGTGAGTATATTTCCACCTGAACTTTTGGGGGAGGAGGGAATTAGTGTATCAGATTGAAATTATTCCAAATTTCTGGTGTTGGCAGGAACACTCATACCTATTTTGGAATCTCTTACTGCTTGTTTTTTTTTTTCCTATGGTTGGAAATTAGCTACAATTCACAGAGGATGTGTTTGGGATAACTCAAAGTGGGCATGCCCTCAGGTGGCTTCCTGATAGGCAAAGAGCAGGCTGCTGGTTGTAGAAGGTGAGAAGTACCATACTCTGTGTGTGTGTGTGTGTGTGTGTGTGTGTGTGTGTGTGTGTGTGTGATTTTGGAGGGGAAACCTAAATTAGCTTGCAAGCTTGCTCTTCTAGAGCCATGAGAGAGCAGGACCCTTCTAGCCTTGAGGGGAATCATGGCCAAGCTTGGGCTAGCTGGACAGACTGGCTTAGAACCTAAGAACTAGATAGGCTGGGAGTAGAGAGTTTCTTTCAATCACCCCATCAACAAGCATTTATTTAAAGCACCCATAATGCACCAGGCACCGTGCTAGGCACTGAAGATACAAACCCAAAAGTGAAGCCATATTTGTATATTGTCAACTAAAAGATGAAACAACATTCAAATAAAGTGACAAGAAAAGACTTCCACCCTTCCCCTCCCCACCCCATAAACACTTGGCAGCCAGGTGGTACAGTAGATAGGGCACTGGGCTTGGAGTAAGGAAGTCCTGAGTTCATATCCAGCTTTAGACACTTACTTGATGTGTGACCTTGGGCAAGTCACTTAACCTTTGTTTGTCTCAGTTTCCTCAACTATGAAATGGGGATCAAAATAGCAACTACCTCCCAGAATTGTTGTGAGGATAAAATTAAATAGTATTTCTAAAGTACTTAGCACAGTGCCTAGCACATAGACAGTTAATAAATGCTTGTTCCCTTCTCTTCCTCCCTGCCCTATGTAGGGGGGACAGGGAATCAGTGAATGAGGGCACACAGTCAGAGAATATGCATACCCTTCTGGAATACACATGGAGGACTCACCTGTGGGGAAGCCCTTTGATTAGAGCGCATGTGTAGAGGGCACACTTCTAAGGGACATGGGTGACCCTGGCACATACACGAGCAAATCAATTTGCACTTTTAGTGCTGGTTGTCAGTGTCTTCTGATGCCATCAGTCACATTACCTCCTGCCATTCTCTGCTGGGCATCAACTTTCTGCTTTCCATTGAGCTCCTTGTCTCTGCTGAGGGGATAATCTCTGGGCTGGATGTCACATCTTTGTACTGGGTATCATCAAGGTTTCTCATCTCTGAACTGATCTCTGCTACCATTTACTGGGCTTCAGTTCTTCAGGGTCATCTACTCACTCTTCCTTCCCATCTACTAAAGTGTAGTGGCCAGAAAGCCTCTCCCTGACCATGGCAGGCAATATTCTTTTAATGCTTAACTGCTATATCTATGAGCTGCCCCATCTAACCAGATGGCCAGCAAAGGTCAACTAGAATGCTTCAGGTTGATTAAATCTATTGTTTTAGCTTCTGGGGGGTACTGTTGATTTGAAATATGTGGTCTCCTACAGCTAAAGGCCTTAGGGTTAGGAAACTCCTCAAAACTACTCTTTTAACCTCTAATGAGATTCCTGTGCCTCCCCCCCCCAACCCATTTTGAGGGATCTTTTAAACACAAAAGCACCGTCTAGAGACTGGAGCAATGAAGGCCCCTTCATTCCCAAATCTTCTTTGAAGATGAACAAAAACAAATGGCCCCCATTTCTGTCATTATTATGTTTATTGTCCACAGTAAAGAAACCCTGACTTGTATTCTGGACAGAAACACGTATTTTCTTTCCCACAGTCTACCACTTTGTCATAGTCATCTTGTATTGTTCTCTGATTGTTTCTAAGGTGTGACTTTTGTTTCCCCAAATAGATTGTGCATTCCTCAATGGCAGAGATTGTGTTTTCTCTCCCTGTATTTCCCATGACATCTGGCACAAGAATGGGCACAAACCAAGGGAGGGGGAGGGGATGGGGTAAGGAGCTCATTAACTGCTTTCTGACTTCTCTACGCCTAGAGAGCCAAAGAAATGAAAACTGCATCCTTCCCCACTCTCCCAACAGGAGGGTGGGACCTAATACCCATCTGGCATTAGGTGTATACCAGGCTCTCCATCAACTCACCCTGGGACCGTGGGTGGAGCCCTCACTTTCTTCTCTGGGCCTCAGTTTTCCCACTTGTAAAATGAAAACAATATTTCTCACCTTGCTACTTCCCCCTGGGGACTAGGAGATGCCAGATGTAAAGGGAATAGGAAATACCTTGTCTAAGCCTCTCTGCTCCAAAGGGTTCATGGAAATGTCACCTGAAGTGAATTTTTATTAGGGATGATTTAACTCCATGGGAGCAGAACTGAGGAGAACCAGAGCCTGCCTGATTGGTGGAAGGGAGGGGAGGCAGAAATGCTCAGGTCAGAGACTGAGAAGTGGGAGATCATAGAACTCAGAGCCCACCTAGAGCAACCTCCTCATTGGACAGATGAGGAGACTGTCAAGTGATTTGTTCAGGATTACATAACTAGTAATCGTCAGAGGAAAGATTTGAACACAAGTCTTCCTGTCTTCAGGTCCAGAGGCCTGTCTACCACGCCATGCTGCCTCTCATAATGTCTCTAATTGGAGACCAACTGAGCCACCGAAGCCTGGCAGGAGACGTGGTCCTAGGAAGGGATACCCTTAGATTTCTGGGCTGGATGCCAGGCTGACCTGCTCCTTATAGTAGGTTGGGGGTGTCACAATGGGGTGTGGTTACTTCTTATCTAGACATTAAGGAATGCCATAATTAATCGGGTCGGTATCAGTGGGAGTATCCCTGTATAAATGCCCTTTATAATGATTAAACTATTGGAGTCTTAGGCAAACTGATCCCATTAGAATGTTCTCTGGGATAAGGCTAGGGATGGGGCCCTTCAGAAGCCTGACCAAATTTTCTCAAAGCCCAGCTAGGGGGCTCATTAGACTGCAGCGATTCACCGAAAAGTCCCCCCAAAGAGAAAGGAGAATTTCTAATAACTCCCCTTTCCCCTCAGGAGGGCAGCCCCCCATTCCCTGGTTAACCTAATTACATGGGGCTTGAGCCTGGGATGAAAGCTATTCTCCAGCCAGGCTGGAAGAATATTAAATCTGCAGGAGGCCAGAGGGAGATGAGGGTGGCGAAGTTATTTTTAGACAATGAGGCCATAGCTGCTGGTAGTGTTTTGAAGTCTAGCTCTCGGGCTGGTGGGGGGTGGGGATGGCGCAGGGGAGGAATAGACACTTTAAAGGAGAGGGAGGCTTGGAAGGGGAGCCATGCCAGCTGACAGCACCCCCAAGCAGACGTGGTCCAAGGCACAAAGGAGGAGGAAGAGAGAAAACAGTTCTTTGCTGGATTCTTCTACGTGACGGGAAGCCTTACTGGGATCTCCTCCTCTTCTCTCTGGTCCCTCCTCCCTAAGTAGAAGGGTAGAGCACCTGACCTAGGGAAGGACACCTGGGATACCATGGCAGACCCTGGCACCAGCGTGCTGAGATGGAGGCAATTCACGCCCCATCTTGGGACCGAGGCCAAAGGGTGATCTTTCTCCTGGATAAAGCAAGGAGAATTCATCTCAGATTTTCCTTTGTCTCCATCCCTCTCCTCCTACCCCATCCCCTACATACCTTAACAGAAAGGTACAGGAGAGAAAAAGAAAGATTCTCAGAAGCTTAGTACAGTGGAAATGGCTATGGGGTCATAAAATCTGGGTTCAAATCTCACTTCTGACATTACCTTAGACTTAACCTCCCTGATCCTCAGTTTCCCCCCTGCAAAATGAAGGGGTTGGACAAAATGGCCTTTAAGGTCCCTTCCAGCTTTGGAGTTAAAACCCTATGAGACATTAGGCAAGTTAGTTCAGCTCCCTGAGTCTCGGTTTCCCCCTCTTGTAAAATGAGGGGGTTGGACAAGATGGCCCCAGAGGTCTTTTCCATCCCTACACCTGATTCTAAGATTCTTCTCACCAGATGGGAGCCTCACTGGTAGGATAGTTTGTCAGAGGCAGTGACTTTTTCTGAGGAGGCAGGTCTCTTGTTTACCTTTCCCCCCTCCCCAATTTTGTTCTCAATATGCACACCAGGCTCCTGCCCCTCTACTTTCCCATGAGAAGGGGGAGTCAGGGAAGGAAAATCATCCCCCAGAAGCCTCCAGTCAGGGGTGGAAGCGAAGGGGCCGGAGAAGGGAACAAGCATTTATTAAGCGCTTACTGCATGCCAAGCACTGTGCTAGACGCCGGAGATACAAAGACAAAATCAAACCAGCCTGCCCTCAAGGAGCTTATATTCTATCGTGAGGAAGCAAGCACACATGCAATCAAATACAAAATAGACACAAACTAACTGGGAGTGGGGGAGGGTTTAATATGAAGAGCAATTTAACAGTATAATAGAAGAATGGTAGGATCAATGCATCATTTCTATTTATTTCACATTTCCAAATTTAAAATTTGCTTCGGTGGGGAAAACCATAAAATGAGCCATCTGGTATAGATGAGAGGGTGCTGGATTTGGAGTCAGAAATCCTGGGTTCAAATCCTGTCTCCAATGATCACTTGAGCCTCTCCAGGACTGTTTCCGCTTTTAGAAGTTTCTCTGAAAGATAGCATCTCCCAGGGGAGGGGTTGATAGTCTTCCCTCTCTCTCCCTTTCTTTCTCCTCTATTCTTTCCCACTTATTCCGTCTCCCTGAACACCCCCTCCTCCCAAGCAGCCTTCTTGACACGGAGGATGGACAGCAGAGCCCTTCCTTACATCATCAGACCTCTCAAGGCTCCCTGGTGCCAAACCACAGTCATTGCTCTGTCCCGGGTCAGAGGCAGGCAAGAGGGTGACCCAGGTTCCTGCGTGTTTCATAGGGAGCGTGGAAGGGGCAGGGAGCCTAACTCAAGAACCAGAACACCTAGTCGCATCCCTGGGCCCACCTGTCTACACCAGCTCATAGGCTAGAGTGGATGAAGAAACTGAGGACAAGAAAGGCTAAGTGATTTGCCCAAAATCACAGAGGTATTAAATGGCACAGGCAGATTTTGAATGCAGGTCTTCTGACTCCTTAGCCAGGGTTCTATAATAGAACAACTCACATTTTGAGAGCTTACGGAGAGGCAGAGTGAACAGAGAGCTGGGCCTGGAGTCGAAAAGAACTACCTCTGTTCAGGTTGAGCCTTTGGTATATTCTGGCGCTGTGTTACCCTGGGCAAGTCCCTTAACATCTCAATGCCCTGGGAACTCTCTAAAGCTATAGGTTGCAGAGTAGGTGCCAATCTACATTTGTTGTTTTTGTTCAGTTGTTTTCCATCATGTCTGACTCTTCATGGCCCCAGTTGGGGTTTTCTTGGCAAAGATGCTAGAGTGGTTTGCCATTTCGTTCTCCAGCTTGTTTTACAGATGAGGAAACTGAGGCAAACAGGGTTAAGTGGCTTGCCCAGGGTCACCCAGATAGTATGTGTCTGGGGCTAGATTTGAATTTGGGGGGTGTAGCTGCCCCCATTCTACATTAGTAGAGAGGATTTCTTCATTTGGAAGGCCTCCTCCCCTCCCCTCTCCCCCAAGGCCACGTGTTATAGTAGCCAGAGGACCAGGTTGGCACGGGGGATGCCCATCAGTTTCAGATCCAGACTGTGACAAATTAGACATCACTTAAATTCTCAATGCCCCAGGTGACTCTAAGAAGTTGCAGGTGGGCTGTTGATTTGTCTGGGGGGAAAGGATGTTCCACACCCAGAGTTCCCCAGACTGATTGGGTTTATGTCATTTTAGCATCCCAGGTAGTACAAATATTGCTGTTTCCATTTTACAGATAAGGAAAATGAGGTGCAGAGAAGTGATTTGTCCAAGGTCATCCAGCCAATAGGTAGGAAAATGGTGACTAGGACCCAGGAGTCTCTGACTCCTACTCCAGGGTTTTTTCCACTATGCTCCATTTGAAAGGCCTGAGAAGAGACCTCTCTCAGAGGGACTTATAGGACCCTACAAAAGTGGAGACTAAAGAAGCCTCTTAAAGGGCCAGCTATGCAGGCGCTGTCCCAGTTGAGAAGAAAGCCCCAGCCCCAATCTCTATTGTTCTCCAACCCATCTGCTTCTCCCCCTGCAGGCAAAGGCTGGGGGACGTGACTGAATTTCAGAAGATAATGCTTTCTGCCCTTGTCTGGCCAGGCCAATACTAATGAGAGGAGGAGGGAGGGGAAGGGTCTGATGAGAAGCGGGAGCGAGACAAACAAGGCCCATGGATTTGTGATGTCAACCCTGGCTCTTTGCAAGAGAGCTCAGCATCAGACCCAAGCTGCTGGGAACATAGGGAGGGGAAAGGATACGAGCCATTTGAGAGAGCTCGTAAGTGGGTTAATTAAGGAGAACCTTCTGGGGCCCTCGGTAATTAGTAATGGGAGCAATCCTGAAAACCCACATCTGGAGCCCCGAGTAGATCGCATCGCCAGAGTGGGGCCTGTGGCGGCAGCCCACATCCCAGAGCCTGCCTGGAGAGGCTGAAATCCTGGCCTTGCTCAGGAGGATAGGGAAGCAGAGTCAGCGATGGACCCATTGCCCACACTCCTGCTGCAATGTCGAGGGAATCTCTGCAAACCCACAACCCCCAGAAGGAGGCCAAGCTCCCCCAACCGCTCACTCAGCACGTCCCGTTTGGCCACCATGTTTTGAATGAGTCCATCCTCCTACAGAGGCAAAGGCTGGGGCTGGTAATTACCTCATTGGAGAGACTGAGGTTTTTTGGGGGGAGGATGTCTGAGGAGTGGCCACATGCTTTGAAAACTAGACTGGCAGCTTAGCCCTCTGATGTCCAATCCCAACCTTTCACTCAATGGTTCTGTAAGCTCTCTTGTTCCATGCTTGCCCTTGAAAAGGGAACAGATGATGATGATGATGATGGTGATGATGATGATGATGATGGTGATGATGGTGATGATGATGGTGATAGCTATCATTTATGGAACACCTACTATGTGCTAGGTCCTTTACAAGGATGATCTTGTCTGATCCTCACAAGGAGGTAGGTGCTATTATTATCCCTGTTTAACAGCTGAGGAATCTGAAGGAAACAGGTTAATTGACTCACTGAAGGCCATATAGTTAGTAAGCAACATAGGATTACAGCTCTAGAGCTGAAAGGAATTTTAAAATTCTCCCTTTATTTTACAGAAAAGGAAATTGAGGCCCAGGCAGTTTAAGTGACTTGGGCAGAGGGAACGGGGCAGGGGGAGGGATGGAGGGGGCTCATAAAGATAGCAAGGATCAGAATTTGAATCCAGGTCCTCTGACTCCAAAGCTCATGTGATTCCCATTCTCCCACCTCCACTGGCATCCTGGCTTTTTCATGCTCCTAAACTCCAGATCAGGTTCCATAATAGACTCATCCCCAATTTCTAGGCTCACTGATTAGACCACTCCCTCCCTCCCTCCCTCCCTCAGTCCCCAGTGAGTGATGACAGGGAAGAGAACCCAGCTTGACTTGGGAATGCTAATTCCGGACATCGCCTGGTCTCGTCAGCCCCATCCATCAGCTCAAAGGGGCCTCCGAGGCATCTTCTTCTTCAGCTGCAAGCCTTCAGCACCCTCTCCTGGCCCCTCGGGGCATCACCAGGAGATGCTTGGCAGCTATTAAGGAAAAGGCATTTTAAGGGATGTAGGCTGATAACCAGGGTCTTTGTGTCGCTGATAATAGCTTTGGGCCCTTACCAAGCTAAAAACCACTCACCTCCTGCCCCTGTCTCAGCAGAAAGGGCCTCAGTTCCCTCCACACCTTCTAATTATCCAACTTGGCCACGCCCGGGTCCATCACTGAAGCTGCATTTATTTTTCAGGACAAACTGCTTGACCATCTAATAATCCCGCTGGCCAGAAAGCCATTTCAGTAATGTTTCCGCAGTAATCCTCAGTTTTGTTCTCTATCGCTAGGACCCGCTGCACACCCTTGGTGCTCCCTGGTAAGGCTCGTGGGTCGTTGGTCTCAAGTCATGAAGGCAGCATATTCAACCCAACTGGTCCCGAATCTCTCATGGAGGAAGGTGGAGGTTGTAGCTAGTTTTGGGAGGGCGAAAGAAGCAGTGAGGGCTGGAGAGTCTGGAGATCCTAACTGGGGCTTGAAAGGAAGGTCAGGGGTTTATGTATTTTAAGGAGATAACACCTATAGCCTTCCAACCAGCAGTAATGGAAGCTAGTTGGTACCTAGAGAGCCTCCCACATTTTCATACCTCCTACACGTAACCTAACTTTGGTCTCTCTAACCAGGACTACTCTAGCATCTCTTAACTGATCACCCCTCCTCCAGTCTCGTCTCCTTCTCATCTGACCTCCCCATCCCTGCCTGATCAATTAGACTAAAGCATAGCTTTGAATGCCACTCTCCTCTCAAAATGGGGCCCCACAACCTGTAGGAGAGAGCCTGCCATTTGAAGTCCTCTGTCTAAGCTGAATGAATGCTACTGTCTCCAAGGAAGTGAGACTGAGGATCAGCCAGGGAGTGATGGAGAGACTCCAGGAGGGTGGCAGATAGGGGTGAGCTGGAGCCAGTTTGAAATGGAGCGTTACATTTTCAGCATCAACATTTACACTTGAGAAATCAGCAAATGCTACATATCAGGACCTCAGTTGTTGTGTTCTTGGTTGTCTAGACTTAGACGGAGAAAATGTTAATTTGCCAATTAGACTTAAAAGTGTGTCCTGGTACATTTCTTCTGAGAACGGATTGTTAAACATTTACAAAGACACCCGTGGTGTGAGCAGCCTGCAACGTATTCTGGACAAGGATTAAGGAGAGCCAGAGTAAAAGATGCTACCAAATGAATGAACACATGAATGAATGAATGAATGAACGAAAATGCATTTAATGAGCCCTTACGTGCTAAGTACTAGAGATACAAATACAAAGTGAAGCAGCCACTGACCTCAAATAGCTTAAAATCTAATAACTTTAGGGAGTGATGACCAGGGCAAGGAGTTTTGGTCTGGGAAAGTGCAAAGCTGATGAGTGGACTGATTATTATTGTTTTATTAGGTATTATATAATAATAATAATTAGAAAGTATTAGCCCCATTTGGGGGCAGCTAGGTGGTGCAGTGGATAGAGCACCCGGAAAACTTGAGTTCAAATCTGGCCTCAGACACTTACTAGCTGGGTGACCCTGGGCAAGTCACTTCACCCTGTTTGCCTCAGTTCCCTCATCTATAAAATGAACTGGAGAAGGAAATGGCAAACCACTGTAAGTAGTGTCTTTTTCTAGGAAAGCTCCAAATGGACTCACAAAGAGTCGAACGTAACTGAACAACAACAATGAAACAACACTCCACCCCTCACCCCCAACATTTTTACAGATAAGGAAACTGAAGTAAACAGAGGTTAAGTGACTTGCCCAGGGTCACACAGCAAGTAAATGTCCGAGGCTGACTTCGCACTCAGGTCTTCCCGATTCCAGGCCTGGCTCACTCTATCTACTTGTCCACCAAACTGCTACTGCCACAATAGAACGGGTGATCAATCCTCCCTTTCTAGAGGCAATGAGAGTGTTGTTGTTTTTTTTTTTCTAGTTGTCAGAGAAAGTAGTGAGGCAGCTAGGTGTGCCCTGGGTGGATTGATGGGCTTGGAATCCAGAAGACTTGAGTTCAAATCTTGCCTCTGACAACCTAGTAGCTATGTGACCTTAGGCAAGTCACAACCTCTCTGATCCTCAGTTACAGCCTCAACTGTAAAATGAGGAGGTTAGGTTGGACGGCCCTTAAGATCCCTTCTGGCTACAAATTTATGATCCTGTGATGGAAAGTGGAGGGGGAGAGGAGGGACCCATGGCAGAAAAGGCACAGATGAGGAAAATGAGTGGACTGGCCATTTGACAAGCACAAGAACTGACTGATGGACAGCCCTTAGGCCTCAGTGCTATCTTCAGGATGTCAAGAAATCGAGGATGGCCTCCTACATGTTGGGTGGATGAGTGGCACAAGATGGGCAGGCACAGAGGTGCTGCTTCTATATCCCCACAGGCACCCCCTCCCATCTCTGAGACCCCATTGGAGTGGGTATGATTACTCTGGTCCCGACTTAATTTGCCAGGTTCATTTTCCACCAATCCCCTAAGTCCCCAGTCAACCATGATGTGGAATAATCAATAAGGAAGCCAGCAGGCCACAGCCTTGTTTTCAAAATTAGGGGCAAAGGCCAATGGGACACTCAAGTTGCCCAAAGGCTGCTTTGTGCTTCCCTATGGGAAGCCTCTAATGACTCTGATCCTTCCACCTGGATTCCTGTGATCAAATCTCATCCAGGGGAGGCTATTTCCCCCATCACCTTCCCCGACCGCCCCTCATCCCAAGCCAAAAGGTATGGCTCTCTCTCCTAAATGATAGCTTCATATTTCTGCCTCACCTCTTGATTGCATTTGGCCCACGCTGGCGACCTTCTAGGATAGCTCCGTATAGTCGACTTAACTCTTCTGGCAGACTAGAAGCTCCCTGAGGACAGTGACATCTTTACTGTCTCCCTAGCTTTAGCACAACCAGGCCATTGAACACATCTGTTGAATGAATTCTTTCTCCTCTGGAATCATTGGGTCATTTCATCTTCCTCCCCTACTCTGCAAAATGGGATGGCCACCTGCCCATCCCTCATTAACGTCCAGCTCTGCATTGGCAGCATCATAGCGATTCTGAGGCCGTGATGATGTTACATCCTGTACCAAAGCTAACAGAGTTGGGCTTTAGGCTGGCTGGCCTTCTGTTGTCTCAGGACCACCCTGGCTAAGAGTGGATAAAATTCATCACCAGAATGGTTGGCTGGGGGCGGGGGGGGGGGAAGAGAGTGGGGTTTCCCCTTTCTTTTTTCCGTCCACAACAACTCAACATGGACAGTCCCCTGAAGGGTGGAAAAAGCTGTGACAACATCGATGAGGAGAGCCGAAATCACAGACCCTTACAGCAGTCCAGTCCAATTGGCTGAAGCCCACCTTGGCTTTCTTGTCACTCACCCACACAACTCTCCATTTCAACTTCACGTGCCTTGGTGCAAAGTGTTCCCTTTGCCTAAAACGTTCTCCCTCCACACCTGTTTCTAACTCCCTTTGTTTTTCCAAAACTCTGCTTACGCATTCCCCTTCTTACTGGGCAAGTAGTCCCAGTTGGTTGGAATGTTAAGAAAGCAGTGGGAAGGCAAGCGGGTAAGTCAGGACAAGAGGATGCACACCCAGGAAGTCGTTCCTGATTTGCCCGTGCCTTCTCCCCAAAAAATGTACCTTGTATTTATTCTGGATATACACGAGTGTCCACATCATCTCCTCCATAGGATGTAAGCCCCCTTAGGATGGGGAAAAATGTCTTTTTGTCTTTGCATCCCCAGCACCTAGCACAGTGCCTGACACATTGCAGGTGCTTAATAAATAGATGCTGGCTTGACTGAAGCCTTGAAGATCATGAAGACCCACCTGAAAAGAATCTCAGTCCTCCCTTTTTTCCTAAGGCATCTGCCATCAAAGGAATTTTTATCCTAAGCCCCATTACTGTAAGAAAATCCCTTCTTCTTTGAGTGCCAAATCAGAATATTATTTTTTTCTTTCTTTCTGGAGGCAGCAGTGGAAAGCTTCTGTTATGATGTGAGGCTTAGGACTGGTGGTACTTAATCCTTCTGCCTGCCCTTGCCAACGGGCTATCATGTTCCCTTTATGTGCTGGGGGGCCTTGGTCACAAAATAATTGGATAGAGATGGAATAGGAGGCCGGCTGACAAATGCTTCTGCAGAATCCTACACTACTTTCACATTGCCGTTTCTTTCTGTTCACTACCTGCAGCTAAAGAAACCAATCTAGGGCTGTCAGAGCATAGCTACTGTCAGTGAACCCCCTAGGCAGCACCAGCTACAAAGGAGCAGAAACAAGTTTGGGGCGGCAGTGGAGGATGATGTAAGGAAGCTCCGTCTCGGCACTGTTTCTGAGAGACTAGCATCAGCCCTGCCGTCTACGTACCGAGAAATGCACTCATACGGAGTGGGGACCAGCAACTCAGATTCCTCACCTATCACCTTGAATCCAGAAGAGAGCCCCAGTTCTGGAAACCACAATCATCCCTGCCATTGTTCCTGGACAGGGTGTGTCAACCTGTCCCCATGGTCTCATTCACCAGCTCTGGCTTAGCTTCCGAATTTCTATCCCCAGTGCTTAGAACAGTAACTAATAAATACATTTTCATTCCTCATTAACACCGGAACACAAAATTGAGACCTGGAAGGGATCTCCCATTAGCGAGTATAGGGCTCTTAACCTTTTTTTGTCATAGACTGACAGACCCCTTTGGCAGTCCATGAACTCTGAATCACAGACAAATTCTCAGAATCGTATTACGTTAGAATGGGAGCTCCCTGAGAGCAGGATTTATCTCACTTCTCTATTTGTACCCCAGGTGCTTAGCACATAGTAAAGTGCTTAATAAATGCATTTTTTATTAATTCATAAAACATAGGATTACAAAGGAAATTAATTGTGCTGAATAGTTCTCAAAATATTTCTTTAAAAGACAAGTACACTGACTCCCAGATAAGAGTCCCTGATCTAGGCCGACCCCTTCGACTTAATAGGTAAAGAAACTTAAGACCCAGAAAAAAATTCAGGTTGAGATCAGAACTGACCAACCTGGCACAGAATCATGGAATTCAGAGTTGGCTAAAAGACCACCCTAGGGTAGCCCAACCTCTCACGGTTAGGATCTCCAGACCTTACCCAGAGGTCCTATTTCCAATCACAGCCTACAGTAATACTGCCGCCATTTCCCCCTCATCTGCGGTACTATCATATGGCAATTTCCACCCTCCCTGATCATCACCATCCCACATGGGAGCTCTCCATAGAAGAGCGATCTAAGGATCCCATTGCCTTCCATTCCCCGAAGGTCCAGCTAAAAGGAATCAAATTCTGAGGAGCAATGTAGATAGATGCGTAGTGATTTCAAAGACCTGGTTGCCTGGGCTGTCGAAGTCTGTGTGGCACATTCTCAGTGATGCCATACAGCTCAGAATCACGAAAACATCACAATTTAGGAAGAATCTGTTACAAATTAGCCCCGGGAGAATGGAAAGCAGCACATAGGATGTAAACATGCATGTTTCCAACGCGGTCTTTTTCGAGAGGCCTTATCAAAGATGTTGCCAAGTAGCCATGTGACCGGAACACAAGGTGGGCTGATTGTGTAGCAACGTGGATGCCTGTGATACTATATGAGTAAGATTCCCGCCCCCTACACATGTTAGGCTCATTCTCCAAGGCGTCAAAGGCTAGGGGATGGCTGTTCTCAGACCACCTGACCCGCTCCCCCACTCCCAAATTAAGAGATTATTGATAAGGGTGTATGCTTTAGCCCCACGGACTGGTGGGTGCCTGGATCCTGACCCTGGGAATGGGGCTGGATAGAGCCGGAAGCCACTCTGGCGTTTTAGGAGCAGAGAGCAGAGCAAAGGAGGCTCAGAGAAAGTACCACAGGGGGAAAAAACGGTGACAGTTTTATTGATGTGGCGACAAACCAATCGACAAAATTCATTAATCCAATCGATCTCCTCCAAGAGGATGCACTGCGTATGAAATATCTTCCAAGTGACATGATGCTTTAATAAGTTAAGGAAATGGCTTCCTCCTCTCACAGTATCGTTTCCTCACTTCATGTTCTTGACAAAATCCTCCCCTTTCTTGATGGAGGCTTTCAGCTCGGAAATGGCCTCAGCAACCATCTTCTCTTCGAAAGGCGACAGCTTGCCAAGGCCCAGGTTCTTCTCAATGCCTTTTTTCTGTGAAGGGAAGAAAATCAAAAGGCCTTCTGGGTATTTTGGCAGTCGTGTCTAATACAGCAAAACACTCCCCTCCAACTCACGGTTGTCTGTGCTGCGCGTGCTACAGCAGAGGCATCAAACCTCTAACCAGATTAAAATAGAATTGGGAAACGTTTAACAAGAGAAGTAAAAACGCAAGAGGACCCAGATTACATTAACATGCGGTTTTCTAAGTCAATATGTAGCCCCCAGTGACCCCTAGGTAGGGGCGAGTGGGCCTGTTTCTATCTGAGTTTGACTGCCTGCCCTAAGGGCTCCCTGAAGATACCAATCACCCACAGATCAGAGCCTGCACTCCTTCCCTCCTTATTATCATTAGGTAGATGACTAAGGAATGAAACTTATTTTAAGATTCACCTGAGCCAATTATTGCTAGTTACTATATTTACACAGCATGGTATATACACAATCGCATGTGATCCTCACGAAAACTCTGGGGGTGTGGCAACATTAACCCATTGTACAGACAGGGAAACTGAGGGACAGCAAGGTCAAGTGACTTTTCCCATACTTGAAAGCTAGGAAGTGTTAGGGCCATAACCTCGGGTTTTGTTTTCACTAAATTAGAATAAATGGCTGAAAATAAAAAAGCATGGTTTCTGCCCTCCTATTTACATCAGTGACCAACAGACAGCAGCCAGCTCCTTTCCCTGAGGCAAAAGATTCCTACTATTTGTACACTGAGCTCTATGCCGAAGAGGGTCAGCATGGGCTCTTCCATCACAAACGCGATAGTACCAAACAAAGGAGACTAAATTTCACCAGGAGTAGTTTGTGTGAAAAAAGACCCAGGTATTTTAGTTGCCTGGAGCTCTGCATGAAGCACAGGCTTGGTACTGGGGGGCCCCACTCTCACCCACCCCGGGTATTGAGAAATCCTGAAACCAGGCCACCAGGAGAACAGGGGAAAGGCCTGGGGCCCTTCAGTCTGGACAGATTTGAGGGGAAGAGAAGAATGACAGCTATCCACCAACTGTGGAAGAGCTGTCCAGATTTCAAAGTAATCAAGAACTCCAAAGGTCCCAAAGCCAGATGGCCTGCCTCAGTGGGCAGGGGGTTATCCCTCAGAGGTCTTCTGTGAAAGCTGACTCGCCGTGATCAAGGATGCTGTGAGGCTGACCAAAGCACCAAACTGTATCCTGAAATGAGCTGGACCAGAAGACCCTTCAGGCCCCTCCCCAATCCTAAATTTCTTTAGAATGGACTGCCCCAGTTGGAGGCCCAGAAGTATCGACTACACCTGATGCCTCTAATTCGATTAAAAACCGGGGGCCTCTCTGGACCTTGTTTTAGCACACACCCTTCAACCCTGGACATCTAAAGCCTGCATTATTGCTACATTATCTCACAAAAGAAATGCTACAGCCAGAAGCTCTGGCTCTGCCAGAGTGTAGGCCCACCTCCTGAAACATACCCCAAGCAGCAAGGGTGTGGAAAAATAGGAGCACTCTGTTTCTTCTGATCTGACAAAGGAGCATTCCACGACTCCCTCCTTCCCATTCATCGCATCCACAACAGAGAAGACAAATCTGGCCCCGGCATAGGCCATTGACAGGGTAGCAGAACCTAAAAGAATAAAATCAGGTTGGTCCAGCTAATAGTGCAAGGTGATTAGGGTAGAAAGCAGAGACCTAAATGTGGTCTTTTCTGAAACTACCACCAGCACATTTTAATGCTCAATCGTCAAAATTTAGTTTGCTTTTCCCCTTCGTCTTGAACACCCATGAACAATCCCACACACTTTCAATTCTACCACTCCACCCCCTTCTCCCCAGAGCACTCCCACCTGTGCTTGACTATCTGGTGGTATCACTACCACCAATCCATTCCCCTGACCCACAGGAAGCTCCCTTGCCGTGACACAGATAAGCAGTGCCCAGAGAGGCTGCATGTGCAAACCCACCAGCTCCAGCTTTAGCTTTGACAACCTCTGTGCCAGCCTCCTGGATCCTTCCTGTCAGGGTTTTGAGCTGATCCTCAGGAAACTCCACCTTAGGCGTGCACTGGAAACCAAAGAGATCTGGTTATCCCAAAACCAACACAACCCCCTGACAACCTGCTTTACTCCAGCGACCTGTGATGCCAGCGGTGTGGGGGTGGACACAGCTTGAATTACAGGTCACAATGGCTCTGACTTAGGAGGTTTCTGAGGGCTGCTGTGGTCCATTAGGTGAAGAGCTCCTCTAGACTTAACCAGGCTGGCCCTCAGGCCACAGCCCTAGAGGCCATCACCAGGCCCATGCTCAAAGCCTCCAGCTTGGCAGGACCTAGAAGAGCTGATGCTAGCTGGCTCTCACGGCTCGGGATCTGTGCCACAATTAGAGCAAGACTTTATTGGAAGAAGACTCCTCATCTAGATAAAAGAAGTCTTCAAATGACTCATTTATGCAGTGCTTTCTGGAGCTAAGCTAGGCCCTAACTGAGGGCAGCTAGATGGCATCCCAGTGCATAAAGCACTGGGCCTGGAGTCAGAGATGGGGGTACAAAGGGTGCCCTAGGATCAAAAATAACATTATGAATTACTTTTCCAGGCCCCTGAGGGGGTTTGAGGCTCCTTCTGTAGCCCATCCTGTACCCTGAGATCCTGGAACATGAGAGCTTCTCAAGCCCTTTCCCCTGATCTTGAAATACCATACAACTTGTACCAAAAGAACTGCCTTTGTCTCCCTTATCCTGAGTTCCCTATCTTGTCATTTATTTGTCCCTACTCTCCAACCCCCATAAGAAACCCTAAAAATACATTACCATCCTACAGGCTACATAGCTTTCAATCTATATAAGCCTGGGTCTTCCTATATCATGGCCTTTGTTTAGCTCCTTGCTAACCTCAGGCCTGTGAAGCTTTCAAGTAATAAAGCTCCCAATGGTTACAGAGGTCTAAGTGAATTCTTTCACACCTGAACCAGCTCTCCCAACTCTAACCTCAACATAAAGAAGACTCTTCTTCCTGAGTTCAAATCTGGCCTCAGATACTTACTAGCTGTGTGACCCTGGGCAAGTCACCTACCCCTGTTTGTGTCAGTTTCCTCAACTATAAAATGAGCTGGAGAAGGTAACTGCAAAGCACTTCAGTATCTCTACCAAGAAAACTCCAAATAGGATGAGAGAAATTAATATTATACTGTCATATTAATAACTAATTATTAATTTGTGATTTACCCTTTTCCTTTCATTTCTATTAAGAACCAACTCCTGAAAGGGTCAGTCTCTGAAGGGCAGGCCTGGGTGATGAGATTACTGCTAGCCCCCTTGCACGTAACTAAGCTGGGTGGGACCCCACCCAGCTCAGGAAGAAAACTAGCCGAGAAGTCCAGCAGGAGATGGTTTCTCCAGCCCAGATGCCGGGAGAGTGCACTCTCTGGATCAAGCCTCACTCTCAGTCCTCATTCAGCAGACCTCCTTGGCATATCACTAAATGTCTACCACTCAGGGGAGTGCCCGCTCAGAAGGGATTTAAGGCGCTTCAGAGCTTTCCTTGGAGTATTTGGTTACCAAGAGAAACCATCAATGTGCTGATCACAGGCTATCCTAATTAATAAGTTGGTTATTAATTACCCAGAAACTCTCTCGGAGTTTCACTGGTCACAGGGGGTCACACAACTGAAACGACTCAACAACAGACCCTAACTCAGAGATCAGTGGCCATAAACCCTTTCTCCCCCACACGTGCCTACATATGAAGCCATTCCCTCTTTAGAAGTCATATAATATGGTCTACGTCCAGTTCTAACATGAACCAAGACAGACTAACTGGCAAGCCTCACCAATGAGACACAGTCCAGACTTGATGCTGGAAGCTCAGGGTAGAAAGAATGCTGGCTTTAAATCTCACCTCTGGCACTTGTATGAGTCTGGGCAGCTCATTCCCCTCCTTGGGATCATTTCCTCGATTGTAAAAAGGGGGGGGGCAGGGGGTCTCCGAGGTCCTATTACTCTCCGTGACCTCAGGTAAGCCTTCACATTCTTGGACCTCATTGTGCTCATCTTCAAATGAAGGGACTGGACCACGTAGCCTCTGACCCAAGAACCCATGGTCCCTTTAGAATCAACCTCAGGATGAAGACTGGAGACGCCTTCCTCCTTTCCAGGCAATTTTATTAGATCAAACGTCTTTGAGGCCTCTGCCCAACAGGGAGCACACCCTGGCCAGAGAGCACATACCTGAGAGATCAGGGGGATGATAGTCTTCCCTGCGTGGCCGCCAATGACGGGGACATTGACCCGAGCTGGATCCAGGCCCTGGTGAGAATGCAAGGCTCAGTTAAATTTTAAACAGATGTTCAATGGCGAGGTTCTGCATGAGCTTTTCTGTACGCCTTGCCTACTCAACCCCAAAATCCACAGAGTTTTATCAAAAACAAACTCCTTTCAGAAGATAAAGGGTGGGGGCAGCTAGGTGGTGCAGTGGATAGAGCACCGGCCCTGGAGTCAGGAGGACTGAGTTCAAATCGAGCCCCAGACATTTGACACTTACTAGCTGTGTGACCCTGGGCAAGTCACATAACCCCACAGCCTAGCCAAAAAACAACAACAACAACAACAATAAAAAGAAGATAAAGGGTCAGGCCTAATACCACCTAAAAAAGCTGGCTAGAGGTGAATGAAAGAAACTGACTTTAAGGCAGGGGTTCTTAACCTGATGTCTGTAAACCTGTTCTTTAAGAAAATATTTTTATAACTACATTTTAAATGGTTTCTCTGGAATATTTTATTTTATGCGTTTAGGAACATGATTCAGAGAATGGATGCAAAGGTTTCACCAGAATGCCAATGAAGCCCAAGACGGACAAAAGGTTGAGAAAGCCTGCTCTCAGGGGCCAGTTATGGTTTAAAGGTTGTCTGACACACCTGCCACCCGGTGAACTGCAGAGCTTCGAGCTCAGCACGTTTCCCCGGCCTTCGGGGCTCCCCAATCCAAGCCGCCCCGGCCTATGGCAGTAACAAGGATAGCACGCAGCTCACTAGAGCTAGCAAGCCGCAAAAACCTTTTGGATGCATGAGGTGAGAATAAAGTCACATGGACAAGAGTTGTGAAATGAGCCTCCTTAATCCCCAAAGAACCTACGTGACTAAGGAAACCAATCAAGGCCACTTAAATTCTTAATGTAAAAATTCCCCAAATGTGGCTAAGAGATAAGCTGGGAAGGTCTGAGCTGAATAAGCCTTACCTTCAGTTCTGCAACAAAAGTGTTTGCTCTGACAATATCCAGGGTTGTTACACCAAAGATTCTGTTGGGGTTGTACACGCCTTGTTTCTTAAAAACCTCAGATGTGATTGGGATGGTAGAATTGACCTAGGAAAGGGAATAGACAAGATGTCAGTTCCCCATGGCTTCAGAGATGAGGGGGGCAAAGCATCACATCAGGTACTGTTTGGTAAACTTTCAAATTCATCTGGGTTTAAAACAACCTGATCTTTATAAAGCTGAGTGCCACATCTCTTCTTACCACACTAAAGAGAAAATATTTTGGCACATGGGAGGCACGCTCCAATGCCTGAACCATCAGTGATGGGGCTGATAGTCTGAGGCACAGGCTCAAACACATTTCATGTCCGTTAGGAAACTAACATACTAAAAAGGTGCCAACTTTAAAATGTGTGTGTTTATCATAACCTACTCAGTCTGGGTTAGTATGAAGCTGTGCATGCCACCCCAAAGCACAGCAGAGCCTTTCAAAGTCTAGCAGCTACAATGGAAAATCCTTCCAATGGCTACAGTCCAGAACCTCAAGGAGAAATAAGAGGCTGGGGGAAGAGCAGGCTTCCCCCAAGAAGGCATGGGAACCATCTCTAGCTACTGGATAAAGGTCATTGTCCTTCACTGGCACCTTCATTCAGATCCTTACTGTGATCTAAAATCCAAGTTTAGCCCAAACGTGGGAAAGAGCAAAATGCTCCTGCTCCACAAGCATCCTGGGGGCTGTGGTGAGGGCTGGGGAGGGGCCAGTCACATGGACTACTCCACCCCCAAGTCAGTGGCAGGAGGGGACGGATGAGTTAAAGAGTAACAACTAATTGTGTAGGAGGAGAACCAGACAGTATCTGCAAAGAGCAAAGGGCAAAAATTGGGAGATCTAGTAGAGAGGGAGAAAAAAGGCTGTGTGATCTTAAAGGAAGAAAACCACCTAGATAAAACCTATTATAAAGGATCGAAGAATTAAAGGGGATCTAATGCCAGAGAGCCGGACGAGCCAGTTCTCACGTATGGAAACCTGACAAATGTTAGGGAAACCCATTCCAAGTGCCAGCACACATGGCAGCACGTGAATGCCATGACTTCAGACACAAGGACCGATATCTGTGATAAAAACTTCAGAGACAGCTGGGAGCCTGCCATGAAGTAACACAGAGGGAAGAGAGCAGAGCCAAGAGAACACAGCCCCGACCAACTCTGTCAATGAGCAAGAAGACTCCACTTCAGGACAGTGGATTACCCCGGCTCCTCCTTCATCCAAGTTAACACACGCGAGCTTTTAGCTGGATGGCCAAAGAACAACTAAACTAAGTTAGCTGCATTCACGCTCTGGTTCTGCTTCACTCCAAGGTACAATGTGTTTCTGTTTGGCTATGTTAAGAGAAACTTGAATCCTAAAACAAAGCCCAAGAAGAATCCATCCCAGCGGTAATGGTCTCTCTGTGCCAGGCCTCCTCACGTCTCAGGCCCAGCTGCCCAGGGAGAAGGAAGCTTACCGGGTTTGCAATAATACAGATCATGGCTTCTGGGCAATGCTTAGCACAGGCAGCAGCCAGAGTAGCTACGATGGTAGCATTGGTGTTGAAAAGGTCGTCACGAGTCATTCCTGGAAGGAAGGAAAGAAAAGGGGCTAGGCATTCGAACCACCACTTCTTCTCCCACTGCTGCCATCACGGTTCGAGTCTGGCCCTGGGGCAGGTAGGGAGGCTGGGCGGCTCCATCTAACGTACCCGGCTTTCTGGGGACTCCTGCGGGAATCACAACAACATCACAGCCTTTCAAGCAATCTGGCAGCTGCTCAGGTCCCAAGTAACCTAGGAAAAAACATAGCTCACTGAAATAACCACACCCTCTTCTGACCCAGTGATGCTGGCTAGTACCTGGAAAGGAAAGGGGCAAAATTCAAGCACACTCAAATGTTTCATATGAGTAAAAGTTCATATTTTTACACATGGATCCCACTTAGTGTTGTTTCACAACAGTCTTTAAGACCCTGGCACCAATTCCATCCTATCATCCCCTACCTGAGTGGGCCTAGCCCCCTCTTCCCAGCTCCCCTGTGCTAGATCAGCTCCTTCTTCGCTCCCTCTTCTAACTACCCCCCCAAAAGGAGATGGGGAGATGGGGGAAGGCATCAGCAGCACCACTCAGCTTTGTTTCCAGGACACCCTCTGCCTCTGAGTAGCAACTGTGCCTCCCACAAGCCCACCACCCTGGGATGGAGTCACTGACCATTAGGTTACTTGTGCTGGTACAGCGCATTCCTCACTAACAGCCCAGATAGGTAATACAGATGAGGAAACTAAAAATGACTTGTCCAGTAACAAAACCAGGAATTGGAAGAATTGAGACTTAAAATAAATTCTGACTTCAAACCAGATACTCTCCGTTAAAAAATGGGATATTTCAATTGTCTCCTGAGAGGCATCTGTCTGCAAGCTTAGAATGGACCCAAATCCCTAGTCAATGATTGACAAAAAGTTATAATAGTCCCAGAAAGGGGTGATAAGGGCAGCTTGGATTCTAACTAATTTTTCGTATCATAAACTTCAGGAAACGAGCTCAACTAAAAAGCAACAAAATGTTATTTAGACATTACGGCTCAATGAGGTTTCTGCCTATTAAAGCTCAAGCACGGTTCAAGCATTTAACTTTAAAGTTCAAATCTGTATTAACAATGATGCTTTAAGATTGTAAATGTCTGAGTAAAACTAAAAATCACACCCTAAATATAGACCCAGACCAACTCAAGCACTCTGATTCCAGAGCAAAAGGGCCATTCATTCTTTCATTCATTCATTCCAAATAGAAGCCAAGTACATATGTTATGGGTTTGCTGGCAGTACCTTTGACAGTGGCTCTGGTCTCGATGTGGCTCAAATCAGCTGCTACACCAGGGGTATGAGCAATGTCATAGAGCGTTAGACGGCTCACCAAAGGACTGTTCTTAAGGAGCAGAGAAAGGGGCTGTCCAATTCCTCCAGAAGCACCCAGCACAGCTACTTTTGCATTATTCTAGAAAATGGGAAAAGATAGGGAAAGAGAAACATTCAGGAGAAAAACAGAATATTCAGAAAATGTCTAACAGCCTTAGCTTCATTCATTAGAAAACTTTTTTGGTACAAAGTCTCTTGCCAGAAGAAGAGTTGTTGTTTTAAACAGTATCTATATGATGGTCACGTAGATGAGCAGCAAGGTGGTGCAATGGATAGAGAACCGGGAAGACGAGTTCAAATCTAGCTGTGAGACCCCGGGCAAGTCATTTAATCCTGTTTGCCTCAGTTTCCTCATCTGTAAAATGAGATTGAGAAGGAAATGGCAATCTGCTCTAGTATCTTTGCCAAGAAAATCCCAAAAGGGGTCATGAACAGTATGGCTGAAAGACTAAACCCCACCACCACATGATGGTCGTGTTCAACTTGTTCATCCTGGTCCTGCTTTCCAGTCTGATCCCAACGGCCAGAGCCCAGGGAAGCATGCCCCTTGTGAAGATGGAGCCTCTGTAGGTGCGGCAGCCCCCATGCCCTCAGCAGCTATCGCCCACCAAAGTCCTTGACTCTGTCAAGTGGTTCAATATCAGAAATAGAAATGGTTTCATCAATGAAAACAACATTGTACTGTCTGTTTCGCCACTGAGTCCTAAGGACCATGGGACCTGTCCATTTAATTTGTATCTGAAACTACCCTATTGAATGCAGTCTGCCCCTTCAAGAGAATCTGGGCTCTTTGAGAGCAGGCTTTGCTTTCTATTTGTATCCCCAGTGCTCAGCACATCCTGAGCCTTTAACAAATGCCTTTTCCTTTCATTTGTTCATCTCCAACTAAAAACATATCTATCATGAACTTAAGTTAAGGCCAGCCCCTCAGAGACAATTCTGATCCATGGCAGAAGTCACTGAGAATGGTTCCTTAGTCAATGGAGTACAAGAATGCTTTTGTTCCACTGAGGCTACCATGGGTTTTGTTCCACTTCCTCACCATTCACTAATCTTGGAGGTTTCAGCTAACAGAATCTCTGACATGATCTCGGAAGAAAAAAATGAGATCTACCCCCTTAAGGTAAGGAAGCAATACTTCTTGCTCTATACATAATAAAAGATCTGACAACGTGGTTCAAAACCCCATCACATAAGAATCCCACAATTAGACCATGCTAACTCAGGACACCTTAGTTCCATTCTGTAGCTACTTGTCAGTCCACTGGAAGGACTAGGAAGGTGCTTTCAAACAAAACCCTAAATTCGATTTGAAGATGTCATTAGTAGGGGAATGTCCCAATCCAGAAACTCCTTTTCCCAATGCACATCAATTGTTCAGTTGTCTGGGATCCTGAGAAGTTCAGTGCCTTCCCTCAGTTTCGACTAGTGTGTGTCAGAAGCCAAACCTGAACCCAAGCCTTCCTGACCTCAAGGCCAGCTGTCTCTCCCCTGTGCCTGGCTGCTCACCAAGAGACAATTGGCCAGAAAATCAGGGCAGAAAACAGGGACAGAAATAAAACTGAGTTAGCTTAAGCCATAAGGACTTCTCCCCTTCTCCCCAGTTCAGCATGGTCAAGCATCAAGGAGACTGTGAAACATCCCCATCGACTGACAAGCACTGATTAAGGAGCCCTGTGTGTGAGGCAGGCAGTGCCAGGGGCTGGGGCTACAGAGACAAATGCAACATGTATGTCCTCAAGGTGCAGCCATTCAACCGGCGAGCCCCACTGTATACAAGGGACAATAATCTGAGGATCAGAGCAGGCTTCCCTGAGGATGGGAGCTCTGGACTAAGAGGGAAATGGAAAAATGGAAAGAGGGTGGGATTTGGAATCAGAGAACAGGGGTTCAAATCCCTGGCTCTGCTTTTTATGTAACTTAGAAATACTGAAACCCCCTGCTTACAGGAGTGTTGGAGTCAGAGGGCTTGGGGTCAAATTTCAACTCCACTCCTTGCTACCTTTCAGTTTGTACAAGTGGCTTCCCTCATCTGTAAAATGAGGGGGTTGGACTCCGTGGCTCCTCTGAGCCCTTTCAGGTTTAAATGGATGATTCAAAGAGGCCGCCGAGGAGTGAGACCATTCCACGCATGGGGAACACACCAGTGTGTTCAACGAATGCTTGACTGAGGGCCAGCGTGGCTGAAACATGAGTGAGTGGAGTGTGACAGGAAATAACTCTGGAAAGGCAGGTTGGTGCAAGGTTAGAAAGAGCTTTAAGGAACAAGCTGGAGAGGAGCATGCTTTGTATCCTAGAGACAACTGTGGAGCAGAGGAGGGACCTCGGGTCAAGGCATCCATCCTCCTTATTCTACGACTGAAGACTCAAGGCCCAGAGAGAGCGAGTGACTTGTCCACACTGACACGGGCACTAAGTGACGGAGCCAGGCAGCTGATCATATATTTTAACCAAACTGTGACTTGTGATGGCTTGAGGAGCCTCCTTAGCTACAGCAGATCAGCGCCTGCTCTAGAATTTACATTCTTAGAGGGTCTAAGTACTATTATTCTTATTTTCCAGATGAGAAAACTGAGGCCTAACTAGGAAGGGTCAGAGAGAAGATTCAAAAACAAGGTTCCTACTTCTTGCTAATTGGCTGAAAACATTTTCTTTCTTCATCTTCATCCTCAAGAACCAAGGCTGTGGGTGGAGCCTGTCCCCTCTTATAAATGTTTATTACATCAGGGTTCCAAAGTGATCTCTATTGACAACAGAGATCAGGGATTTTTTTTTTTTTTTGGCCCAGACCTGTAACTTAAACCATATAGGTGAAGAATTCCTGGTGAGCAAACTCCCTTCACTGATGCAGAACAGCATCAGGTTTGCAACTTAAGAGTCTAAGGACATTTGTCTGGGGCCAAGAAGAAGACAGAAGATTTGCTCAGGGACAGGCAGCTAGGAGGTGCTGAGGGCCACTACAGGTTGCTAGGCCTGTCTCTATCCACAATACCATTCTCTCTATTAGCGTTCATCAAGGAAGAGCAACAGATTCTCACAGCTGATGTGACATCATCCCGGAAAGACAAGTATTATTATTCCCAGCCCCCACCACTATAAGAAAGAATGTGACTGGTCCAACGTCCCACAGCTGGAGTCTGAACCTGGGACTTCTGACTCCACTATATGCCACACCTTGCCCACTATTGCGTGTAAAAAAACTTGGCTAAATGCAACGCTAAGGTACCATTTAGATAAACAAATTAAGTATTAAGTAATTGAAAGTATTCAGTAAATGAATTCATACTTCACAGATGTTAGCTGACAAATCCCACTGCAGTAATAAACTTTCTTAACTAAAATACAAAGTTTAACAGGGTTCCAAGGAATGAATGAAGAATCTTGGATTAAGTAGTTATTATGTTCCAAATACTGTTCTAAGCGCTGCAGAGTCAAACAGAAAAAGCCAGACAATCTCTACCCTCAAGGACCTCACGCTCTAAAAGTTCAGTTGTCAGGAGTAAAGTCCTGAAGTCCTGAGGGTGCAAGAGCGGGGCAAACAGCAAAACCCAGGGGTCCTTAGGTTACTTAAACAGTTAAGATGACAGTGCAGAGGGTTGCAGGGCATAATGACAGGGCACTCCATCTCATCAGAAAGAACAGAGTTAAGTGAGTTTAATCCCTGTGAGCAGTCAAGCAGCCAAGGCAAAGAGGAACGCCAGGTGCTAGGCACACCCAATTGGCACTATTCTTGACACTGACCATCAGGGTGGCTTCTGGGAAAGACAAGAGCAGGGGGAGGGGAAAGATATTGGATGGGGCAATGGGTCCCCCTCAGTGTTGGCAGCTCTTTTTTTTTGGTGAGGCAATCAGGGTTAAGTGACTTGCCCAGGGTCACACAACTAGTAAGTGTCAAGTGTCTGAGGTCGAATTTGAACTCAGGTCCTCCTGACTCCATGGCCAGAGCTCTATCCGCTGCGTCACCTAGCTGCCCCTTTGGCAGCTCTTCTTGCCCATCCTGGATGTGTTGGGGGAGGTGAAAGCTGAAGGAGGAAGGCAAGAGAGGCAGGGAATCGACTCCTGTTTACTAAGTGTCTATTAGGTGTTTAACCTGGTTCCGGGTGTTATAGATGACAAAGATTGTTTAATTTTAAAATTTTAAATTTAATTTAAATTGTTTGATTTTAAAACTTAATAAATGCTGCTGCCTCTGCTTTACAGTCCTTACAGCCAGTCTCAGACATTTTAACTTGGCAAACATTAATAAGGAAAGTGATAGGGGAGCTGCATGACACACACTCCTGAATGCCAGTTACAACATGTTCAAAGAGAACTCCCCTTTTACATTCTAAAAGGGCAGAACCAAGAACTGTGACTTGCTTATTGAGAAGAGAACCATATTATTTATTTGAAGTTTTTTATTCTTCAATCACCATTTACACTTGAGGAAGGCCTCCAAATGCGTCAGACCCTACCCACCCTTTAGGTCCCAAGCACAACCTCTGTTGATTTCTTCTCTCTCCAAAGAGCCAGTTAGTGCTAGATCACAGAGCTAGTTAGTGGCAGAGAAAGTAATCAAAACAAGATCTTTTTCAAATCTAAAATCTTCGGTTTATACATTACCTAAAATCTCCCTGGGGCCGTCATCTCTTCCCTTCACCCTTAGAATTCAGTAAAATATGCCTTAATAGAATTTAGCAATCTAATAACTTCAACTAGCAGAAGCATGGTCAATAATTAGGAAAAAAAGATCTTCAAGCAGTGAAAATACAAAAACTCCATTCACTAAAGCTTATGCACTTTACTGGCAGGACAAATCCTCATTCAGGGCCAATTGTCTATAAGAATTTTAACAAATTTTTTTAGGCAGTTGGGGTTAACGACTTGCCCAGTATCACACAGCTAGTAAGTGTCAAGTGTTTGGTCTGAGGTCATATTTGAACTCAGGTCCTCTTGACTTCAGAGCCGGTGCTCCATCCACTGTGCCATCTAGTTCCCCGGGGAACAAATTTGACTATATGGCAGATTAATAGTAAATCAGAAACTGGTTGACGGTCTGCTCCAGCTAGGAACCTCATAGCTAAAAGATAAGGACCACTGATGGTGGAGGAGGACCCAGAAAAATAATACAGAACAAATGAAATCAGTGAGCCTAATGATTTTGGTGCAGAGTCAAGGTGCCCTATGTACCTGAAGAGCACACATCACTAAGCAGTATAAACAATGTTCATAGGTAATATTGAGTCATCAAGAAAGGGTTATGTTCTATACCCTGAATTTAACAAAGTGAAAAAAAATTATAGTAAATTCTGGAAATATTATCCAGAGAGGTTTGAAATTTACCTGGAATATTTGGCAATAAAGAAATAACAATTGAGTTCTGGGCAGATTTTATTGTACCCTGTTTTTTTAATTGCTAATCATTTCTGGGACGTCCATCTTGCCTTCCTAGCCAGATCATTAATGCCATCAGGGCAGGACTTTCTTTCTTTTTTTTTTCTTTATCCTTTATCGGACAAAAAAAAGGTACTCACTATAGAAAGTTACTGATTGGTTCATTCATACCTAAGCATTATCTTTTCAAAAGCAACTCAACTGAGATGGGGAGGCCCAAGAATGATAAACCATTCATTTACTCCAACAAGCAAAGCCTTAAGATTCTAGCCTACTTTTGATAAAGGACTCCTATCCACAGACCTGGAGCTACCATCTGAAAAAATTAGAGAAGAACCAGGCTTTGGAGAGTAAGTCCAAAGCCTTCATTGTACAGATGTGGAAACTGAGGTCCAGATAAGGGAAATGATTTGCCCAAGAAATGTGAGAGTTAAAAATAGGCTGATCTTTCCAACACCCTCAACAACGATCTCACAAAGGACCGATAACTTCTGAATAGAAACTAGGGTTTCTGACACGGTTTCTCCACTGGAGTCCTACAGCCCAGGAAGGAATTAAGGTGGTAGGTAAACCCACCCCTATCCCATGTTACTGGGGGCCAAGAGGCAATAACTGTGGCAAAAAACTGGCATGGGGAGGAGGGGGTTATGGAGAAATATCCTGGTGTCTAGAAAACATTTAGAGGTCTCCAGGCACCCCCCTCTCCACTCAAATAAGACACACTTTGAATCCTTTACAGCTCTCCCATTCAGAAGCTAAAGTATTAGACTTGAAGCAAGGAAGGCATGGGTTCAAATCCAAATTCTGACACTCATGTACTGTGTTTCCTCATGTAATATGTGGCCCAGAGTAGGCACTGATTCACCTGCTGACAGCTGGTTAAGTGAGAGCCAGAGGAGAATGCTGGTATTGCTGTTTTGGAGGGGAGATAATCCATTTGCACAAAAATACTTATAGCAGCTCTTTTTGTGGTGGCGAACAACTGGAAATAGAGGGGATGCCCATCAACTGGAGAATGGCCAGAAAAACCTGTGGTATATGATTGTAGCACAATACTATTGTGCTGTAAGAAATGATGAGCAGGATGATTTCAGAAAAACCTGGAAAGACTTATATGAACTGATACAAAGTGAAGTGAGCAGAACCAGGGGAACACTGTACATAGTAACAGCAACATTGTGTATGATAAAAGAATTGTGAAAGACCCAGCTAGTCTCAGCAATACAATGATCCAAGGACTCATGATAAAAAATGCTGTCCACCTACACAGAAGAACTGATGTCTGAATACAGACTGAAGAATACTATTTTTCTTTCGAGTCTTCTTGCATAAAATGACTAATATGGAAATGTTTTACATGACTGCACCCGTATAACCTATATCAGATTGCTTGGCATCTCAGGAAGGGGGGAGAGGAAGGAAAGGATAGAATTTGGAACTCAAAACTCAAAAAGAATATTAAAAATTGTTTTTATATGTAATTGAGGAAGAAATAACATTTTATTTATAAAAATTAATTATCATTAATTTAATAATATTTTCAAAATATTATTCTTAAAACCTCGAGTTCAAATTCTTCCCGTGAGTCATCAGGTGACCAAGGGCCTGTTGCAACCTCTGAGCCCCCATTTTCCTTACCTGTACTATAATATAGGGCTTCCTGCCCTAGAACATCCCCATGCCATCCCCCATCTCCCGCTGATGAGTCCCTTGGATGGGGTGAGAGGGAAGGGTGGGTGTGGGGGGGGGGGTTCTCCATTTTAAGGACAGGACTGGGTGGGCCATGCTTCTGACGCTCTGG
>NW_020953039.1:0-10029 GCF_900497805.2 Vombatus ursinus | reverse complement strand
GGTCCGAATCCTGGACCTCAACCTCAGCTTTCTCAGCTGTCAAATGGGGACGATAATACTCATACTATCAACCTCACAGGGTTTAGTCTGGGAAATGGCCTACCCATGCCTTCTGAGCTTGTATAAGACCATTGAACTAGTTGGAATCAGGGATTCAAACACACAGTGAGTTTGGAGAGAGGTGTTCCGGCCTAACCCCTGAGAAGGAATCACTTGCAGAGGGGTAAAAACATCTCAGCCCCAGCCTCAAACTCCTCATACCCCATTCCTCTTGACCAAAGGAAGTCCTTGTGAACTATGGAAAATTCGATTTAGTCTGTTCACTGGGCATCCTCGCATGTAACGGGGGCACCTGGCAATAGTGCCTGTATTAGGAATGAAGAACAGAAAAGGCTGAATGAAGATTCAATGTCCTACAAAGAGCCCAGCAGAAAACAAAACAGAACAATTACACCATAACTAAAGGGAACATCTTGAAGACTAACAAAAAGACTTCTAGGAGCTGGAGTACCCATTCTCTACACATACTGTCTAAGCCTGAGCCCATGTTCCTCTGGACTCTGTATGTGCCTACAGGAGAATGGGTCACAGACTTTTAGGAGAACGTTTTTACTAACTGTCCTTATTATATCACCCCAGTAAATACCCCTTCCTAAAAATGAATTGTCTGGTTGACCAATTGATATCAATGGAAAATCATGGTGGGAAGCATACCAGTGGGGGCTCATGAACATTAGACAGAGAATACTAGAGCATTAGATAGACAACCCCCAGACTACCCAAAGGAAAAAGTAGACACCTTTCTCTGGGCACCAGACCTGCAAGTCGGAGTAAGGGCTAGGAAAGTAAGTCCAGAGCTCAATTGTGCTACGTTATGCATATGACCTTGGGTGAGACATTTCCCCTAGGGCGAGGGATTGGGGCAAGGGAAGTTTGAACTAGATTGTCTCTAAAGGCCTTTCTATTATACTATTACTGCGCTCACCCCCCCATCATTCTGCTTACTCTGGCATATTGTTCACTGTATAAACGTAGTTCCTGTGGAAAATTAGTAAATTAGTGTCCTGTTTGGTGGTGTACTATTCCAGAACCAACGGACAGGGTTGATTGGAATATGCTAGTAGTCTGCGACAATGTCCTCTTGAGTAGTCTAAACTCCATGAAATTTCTTTTATTTTTTAAATAGTGACCACTATTGACAGTGTGTGTAGCTTTCTATACACACAGTTCCCCTTCCCCTCTCCAACTTCTCTACTGAAAGGATGGAGGCATCCTTCCTCTTCTCCAGGGCCAGGATTGGTCATTACAATTTTACAGCATCAGTTTTGTTTTTCCTGTTCCTTTCATTTACATTGTTGCCATCATGGCATGCATTGTTCTCCTGGTTCTGTTTATCTGACTACACATCAGTTCATAGGAGTTTTCCCAGGTTCCTTTGACTTTTTCATCTTTTCTTATGTTTTAATAATATGCGAAGAGCTAGGAGGTCAGCACAGAATGGTCAGGGGCAGAGAAGGGCATTAGATCTCCCAGAACACGGAAAAAGGAATAGACCTGGCTTCAGCCTTTGGAGTTCAGAATCAAAGAAGGGAGACCAGAAAGGACATTGTGAGGGAGGGAGGCAGTTTGGTGTGGCGGACAGAGCACTGCCTGGGGAGGCAGAGAACCTTAGTTCAAATATTGCCTCTGATATTTACTGTGTGGCCTTGGGTGACTCACTGAGTCTTTCTGGGTCTCAGTTTCCTCATATACAGAATGAGGGGATTGACCTGGAAGACCTTTAAGATAAATCTCTTCCAACTCTAGACCTATGATCCTATGTGTTACCTTGGCTGTTTAACTTTCCTATATGCTTCCCCATCTATAAAATGAGGGAGTTGGCCTGGATGACCTCTGGGATTCCTTCTAGAGCTCTGATCCTATAAAATGTTTATCCTATGACGTGATGAGGGACACCAGAAACTTTTTGAGGTTTGGCCCTGCTCTTTCTCAGCCCCTCTTTTCAAGTGCAGCCAACCCTGAGAGGGGTCCCATTTTCCATCACTCACCATTCAGTGGGAACAAGGATATCAGACACTCTCCAATTGTCAGAAAGATTTCGTGGAAGGGCCTGAGCTGAAGAGGAGAAAGGGGAAAAGAGAGAAGGAAACCAAGGACAAACTTCTTTGGCTCATTTTCCTGAGGGTTTGGACCTTATTTCCCTGGCTCTCTGCCCTGTCCCCTTCCTAGTTACAGCTGGCCTGGTCTATTTGCAATGCTTAATGTCTCTGGGTGGCCCTTTGGAAGGGAAGAAACAGTACTGGACAGAAGGACAGAGCAGCTGTCTCCGGCTTCAGACCACAGCAGGGTTTCTCAATCCAGGACAAATGGAGAAAGAATAATGAAGACCACTCCAATAGCTCTGCTGGAGATGGCTGTAGGAGCTAGGGAGTCTCTGGGGGAACCAGGAGGAAGGGAAGAGGGAAAGAGAAGGGCATCGGGGCCCAGGAGGTGGGGGTGGAGGTGGGGAGAGGAGGGCAGATGGATATGGAGATGAAGAAGCAGAGAAGGCTTGGAAATATGGTAATAGTACAACTGGGGGAGGGGGAGGGAAGGGGTGTACATGGGGACATCCTCTTGATTTTTCTGAGCCTGGTCACTTATCTCCTCTTTTTGAACTCCCCCTTCCCAAATCCTTCCTTCAGGAAAAGTATCCTGGACCCAGGAGAGGCATTGGGCTTGGGAAGAAAACACCCAGCCTATGCCTAGAAATTCTTCTCTGATCTCTCCCCTCTTCTCTCTTGTTCTCCATTAGCCCTGGGGGTGTGGTGAACCAGGCTCTTTGGTGCTAGGTGAGGACACAGACATGGGGAGTAGTGTGGTAGAGACACTAGTGAGCTCTAGACCCAGCTGTCGTCACCCTCCATGTACCCACCCCCACTCCTATCTGGGTTATTATCCCCAAAAGAGGAGGATGGGGGGGAGGATGAGGCTGGGCACGGTAAGTCCTGAAGGTGTAGCTGGTGGTGCAGCTGTGGGCTAAGAGTGGTGGGTTAAGGTACTGGGGCCAATAGTTTTGAAAATGAGTGAAAATTTCTCTTGAATCCAAACAATCATTTATTAAGCACCTACTATGTGCCAGGTACTGTGCTAGATGCTGAGAACACACAGACAAGAATGATACAGTCTCTGACCTCCAGGAGCTTCCTATGGGTTCCCGGAAAGCAGTTTAAAATGCTCCTAGTCCCTGGGGTGTTGAGCTAACTGTGAGAGGTGGGGGCCATGTCTGAGTGTCACTGGGGGGTTCAGAAATAGAGGCTGATCATAGGGAGGGAGGAAGAGCCAAGTAGGAGAAGGAAGAGGGAAGAGAGAGAGGGAAAAGAGAAGAGAGAAAGGAAGAACAAAGGAAGGGAGGGGGAAGGAAGGTCCTGGAAGCCCCTCCCTTTGCCCTCCTCATTGCCTCCTTTCAGAATTCTGCCCTGCGCTCTGCTCCCACTCAAAGGAACGCAAGTTTCTTAAGAGCCCGGACTATCGTCTTAAATCTTCGCGTGCCCAGCACCTGGTACGATGATCCGCATTGATAAATGTTCTTGAGCTGAGGAAAAAGAAAAGGCTGGGAGAGACAGAGAGAAAAGGGATGAGACAGAGTGATGGAGGCAGAGAGAGAGGAGTGAAAAAGAGGGAAGAGTCGGGAGGAAGGGAGATAGATGCAGCTGCAGAGGGATAGGACTGAGAAAATAATATATGGAAAGCAAAGGGGAGGGGCGGGGGGCGAGATCGAAGAGGACAAGAAGAAAAGCAGGGGCAGGAAGGAAGGAGAGAAGAAGGGAGGAGGGAAGAGGGAAATGAAGGGAGACAATAGCCGGAAGGAGAACAGGAGGTGCAGGGAGGCTGAAGGAACTGGAAGTCTGTGAGGAGAAAGGCAAAGCCTCTAGGCTGGAGCTACGGGCATTGCCTGTGTTCCCCTTCCTTCCCCCGATCCAGAGTACCCTTCACAATTGGCTTGAGGGGAGAGGAGGGCTAGGGAACCTGCGTCGTTGGTTACCTCGGGGATATCTGTGTGTTCCTGCGGGGAGGGGTAATATTGGGGGCTGTCTTTTGACAGGAGGTTCGAATCCTGCGATGATCATCAAGGACAAAACGAAGACACACAGAGATGCTCCACCCCACTCAGCCCCCACCCCTGGGCTGACCCTGGACATGGGAAGCGGCTTCCAGCCTGAGAAGAGGGAGGTCTCTCCCTATTCTCCAAACCCAACAGTTTCTCTTTCTGGATCCTATCCAGCTTTTCACATCTCAAATCAGCTATTCCTTATCTTTCTAGTGAATGGTTAGAAAGTTTCCTTGGCTCTGCACCATTCAGGGCTTTGAATGCTAGACTAAAATTTGAACCCAGGTCTTAGGACTCTGAAGTCATTTTTCTTTCCCTTACACCACCCAGCAAGTGCTGCTGGAGCTCACATTCAAGGGGAACTCATTGACAAACATCTGGTTTGGGCCCCTGAGGCTTATTATCCAAGCAACTCTACAGTGGGGTTTCACAGTGAATGAATGAATGAATAAAAATCTTTATTAAACATTTAATATATAACCAAGCACTACTCTAACACTACTCTAAAGCTGGGGTACATACACAACATTGAGATGGTTGCCACTCTCATGGAGCTTCCAATCTAATGGAAGAGAGGACACATAGAGGGGAGTGGTGGCCAAGGAAGGGATTTTGGTCTGGGAAGCCACAAAGGTAAGTGAGGTGAGTGGACCATTGGAACAATCCATTAACATAATTATATCCACCTATTAATACCTAATGTTATGCCAAAGTCAGCTCATATTGCTAATTAATAATGTTCTACCAAAAAAAAAATGTTGGTAGACCTCCTCACTCTTTCTAAGCTGGTTACTCTCTCCTTTCAGTGAGATTCAATCTAATTAATGTTTATTTAGTGCCTTATTTAGCCTGCTAGGGACTGAGGATAAAACAAAGATAAAACCAAAAAAAAAAAATAGTTCCTTCTCTCAAAGCCCTGACTTCCCACTGAAGGGAATAAGACATGGAACCAGAGAAGTAGATAGGAGAATTGGAGAAAGGAAGGATCAGGGTGGCACCCAAACTGAGATTTGAAGGAAGTGAAGTAGTCTAAGAATCCAAAGGGGGAAAGGAATAAGCATTAATAAAGTGCCTACTATGTACCAAGCACTGTGCTAAGTGCTTTACAAGTATGATCTCATTTAAGCTTCACAACTCTATTACTTAGATGCTATTATCCCAATTTTACAGTTGAGGAAACTGAGGCAAATAGAGATTAAGTGAAGTGTCCAGGATCACATAGCTAGTAAGAATCTGAGGCTGAATTTGAATTCAGCTTCTACAAGGGCATGGATGGAAGCGGGAGAGGGAACACCAAATTTGGGGACCAGCAGCTAAGCCCATCTGGATAGAATGTAGAGTGGGAAAGGGTTGTGATAAAAAATAGGCCTAGAAAGGTCAGCTGGGGCCAGATTCCTGATCTAATGACGGACATTGTCAGACCTCTGACTTAGGGAGGCTATTTAGGAAGTTGTGCGGTGAGGAGAGAGACTAGAGGCAGGAACACCAATTAGGAGGCAACCATGATAGTCCGAGAGAGAGATGTTGAGGCCCTGAAGTTGCATGGTGACTATGTGAGTAGAGAGAAGACAACAGATAGGAGGGATGTTATCCAAGTGTGACTGAAAAGACTTGTGAGAATGTGGAATAAAGGGATGGAGGAAAGGAAGGCATCAAGGATGGTTATGAGCTTGGGAACCTGGGCAACTGAAAACAAACCATGGTGGTATCTTCAACACAAAATGGAAAAGCATGGAGGATGGGAGTGAAGTGGAAGGCAATGAGATAATTGGGAACATGTTGAGTTTGAGATGTCAAGGGGGCATTCAAGCAGTGATATCCAATTGACAATTGATGACATGGAACTGAAATTCAAAAGAAAGTTTGGGGCTGGAAATAGAGATTTAGCCATTATCTGTGTTAAGGTGGCAATCAGATTGATGGATTCAGGAGATCACTAAGGGCAAGAACACAGATAAAGAAGAGGATATGACTCAGGGCAGAGCCTTGCAGGACAATTGTGGGAGCTGGATAATGATGCAGCAAATGAGAGCATTTGGACGGGTCGAGAGAGAACTCGGAGGGAGCAAGGTCAAGAAAACCTAGGGAAGAGAGAGGATCCAGGAGGGGGTGGTCAACAGTGTCAAAGGCTGCAGAGAGGTCAAGAAAAATTATAAAGAAGAAAAGGATGTTGGATTTGGAAATTAAGAAATTACCAGTAACTTTGGAGATGGCGTTGGACTAGAAAAGCAGATTTAAAGGGATTAAAGAGTGAGTAAGAGATAAAGAAACGGAGGTAACCAATATACTCCTGACTTTTTCTAGGAGTTTGACTGTTAATGTGAAAGGAAATATATTTAGGCTCGTACTTTGAAATGGAGGCAGCTAGGTGGCACAGTGGACAGAGCACAGGACCTGGAATCAGGAGACATCTTCTTGAATTCAAATCTGGCCTCAGACACTTAGTAGTTGTATGACCTTGGGGAAGTCACTTAACCCTGTTTGCCTCAGTTTCCTCATCTGTAAAATGAGCTGGAGAAGAAATTGGCAAGGCACTCTAGTCTCTCTGCCAAGAAAACCCCAAATAGGGCCACAAAGAGTCAGACATGATTGAAAAAACGACTGAACAACTGAAATACATTGAAATGATGGAAGGGGACAGCCAAAGTTTTAAAATTTTGTGTTACTGATGACATTTGTTTTTCACATCATAGTCATTTGCAGATATAACTGTCTCAACCTTCAACCCCCAGCATTGAGCCCTCTCTTGTAAGAAAGAAAAACAGTTAAGTTGAACTAAGAGTCTGACTCTGTGTAACATTATGACCCATAGCTCACAACAGATGACCATGATCATTGCTGGTTCTTTGCTGAGAGGCAGGGGAAGAAGATGAAGGATTGATTGGATTCAAAAAGAGAGGAGAAAGTTTGAAATAGCCCCTGTGGAGAATGTGATAGAGTCAAGAAGGAAAGAATAAAGGGATTGTCATGTAGCGGCGAAGGTCCAATTGAGTTTAGAAACCTAAGTTTGTAGGGGATCCAGTCAGCCTAGATGTGCGACTCTCCCCCAGGAGCAGAGAAGGATGGTGGGGCAGACAAAGTCTCATTTTGCAAAGACCTGAGCAGTGGGACAAGGGGGCAAGAGATTCAAGGGAGAATAGCATCTAGTGCAGCTGGTCGACTATAGATTTAAGACTGAGGCCAGAGCAGCCATGATGGAAGAGAAGGAGGGGGTAGAAGGACTAGAGGTGCCTGTGAGATGTACATTGAAGTGTCTAAGTACAAGTATGAACTGGAGGCTGGAGGATGATGGCAGGAAAACTCTGGATGAAGAGATACAGACAGATGGAGTGGTCTTTGAAGGAAGAGGTTGCTGAGAGATGGTTCACAGGTGGCATTGTGGAGCAAGGACTATGACTTCTTCTCTTCCTGGCCCAGTGTGGTGGGGATGGGAGGGAAAGATCACTGGGAATGCTGATGATTACCAGCGATGCAGTATCTTACAGATGGAACCAGATTTTTGTTAGCTCCAAAAGGCCATAAGATCACAGATAAGGAGCTAAAGCGGACCAACCATCTAGACCAAACCCTTCATTTTACATATCAGGAAACTGAGTCCCAGGGAGGTTAAGTAACTTGTCCAAGGTCACACAGGGAATAAGCATCAGTGCTGAGATCCTCTGATTCCAAGGCCAGCACTTCTCTCACTGAGCCATGCTGCCTCACGGACACCTCAAGGTGATAAACTCTAGAATGAAGGGAAGTCTGTTAACAACACTGTCCAAGGGTATTTGCATTATCATAAGGGACTTCTTAGAGACCAAGAGGTCTACTAGATCCAAAGGAGTACATTTCTAATGGTGAAATTTTAGGCATCAGTGAGGATGATATCTGGGAGCAGGGGAGCTGTCCGAAGTTCCTTATATCAAGCTACCCCTGCCCCACTTGCAGTCATCAGCTTTCTCCAGCCCTAGGAGGAGAGAAAGGAAGATCCTGAGCCTGAGACCCCCTCAGGGAAGGTGTGGGGTGGGGCAGCATCACAGAAGGAAAGCCTAAAGGATCAAAAGATTGAAGATTGACAAAGGGATGGGGGTGGGAGTTCACAATCACATGTTATCCTCTTTCTTGTTCTCTGTATATTAAAATGGTAGTGTTTGGTGTTAAGTATTAAGTTTGCAATTCGGACCTGTGATGTCAGTAGAATGGGCAATGTCCAGTGAGAAGCTTCTCCCAGAACAGGTCAGCACCTTCTGTACAATACAGAAGTTTAAACAGAACAATGATATGTCAAGTGACTTGCCCAAGGTCACACAGCCAGCATATGTCAGAGCCAGGACTTGAATCCAGGTCTTCCTGACTCCCCAAAAGTTCTCTCCAGTATACTAGGCTCTCATAAAAAAACAATTTTTACTAAGAACAAAAAGACAAAGAAAAAAACAAGCATAATAAAACAAAAAATAAAACAAGAGAAAAGGAGGGACCATGGACCAGCTCCCTTTTCTCAGGGTGCTGCTAAAGATTTCTAGCTCTTGGAAAGCCCTAAGCCTAAGTGAAAAAGCAGGACAAGACACAGGGACTGAGCTGAGACAGGGTGTGAGCTCAGAGACAAAGACCCAAGTTTCCCCCACCCTCTAGCAGGGCAGGCACATCCTGGCTCAGACCTTTGTTGGAACACGTGTCCAGGACGATACAAGCCAACCACACGAACCCATATTGACCGTATCCCTAGACTAGAGAAAACCCCAAATTCCAACAAAGAGAGAGAGAATGGACAGACACACCCCAACATCCTTTCACTCACCTCCCAGCAGTCCCCACACCCACAGGGCTTCAGACCTCAGGCACAAACACATCCCTCCCACAGAAGACACATGCACATTGCCACATCGCCCCTTGCACACCCGCCAGAACTTAAGCTCAAAAACAGGGTGCTCCTGGAGCTCTCACACACACATACTCACACACACTCACAAATGCACTATAAATAATGGATCATTGAACATCACCCAAAAAAGCCCCCGCAGTGCTGACAGCAGCAAGGCGGCCTTCTCTTTCTGACCCTGCCTTTAATTACTCCTCCAGGGAGCTGGGAAAGGTTGATTTAGCATCCTGCAGCAAAGGCTGCGGCAGATACAAACCTCTGGGCTGGGGCTCAGCCCAGGGACTGCCCTGGCCCACCTGTTTGCAAATAATAAATAAATAAATAACTTCATAACAGTATCCTATAATAGCTAGGATTTATGTAGTATTCTAAGGTTTGCAAAGCACTTCATATGTCTTGTCTCATTTGGTCCTCACTACAACCGTCTGACGTAGGTTCTATCTTACAGATGATGAGTTGCTATTAAGGATCTGAGGCAGAATTCAAACTCAGATCCTCCTTGCCAGGTCTAGCCTTCTATATTCTATGCCACCTTGGCACCTTTTTTCCCCTTTGCCATTATTTAATTCCCAGTTCCAGGAAAAAAGATACTTCCCTCCTATATTCTTACCACCTAAAACCTCAGCTCTTTCTCCCTCCCGCCCCCTCTCCGTGGTCTTCATATTGGGAAAGGTGGCCAGCCACAAACCCTTTCAGGAGTTCAAGCTACAACCACCTTTGGCTCCGGGCACAGGTCCCTGGGCCAGGTGTAAACAAAGAGTGAGTATATTTCCACCTGAACTTTTGGGGGAGGAGGGAATTAGTGTATCAGATTGAAATTATTCCAAATTTCTGGTGTTGGCAGGAACACTCATACCTATTTTGGAATCTCTTACTGCTTGTTTTTTTTTTTTCCTATGGTTGGAAATTAGCTACAATTCACAGAGGATGTGTTTGGGATAACTCAAAGTGGGCATGCCCTCAGGTGGCTTCCTGATAGGCAAAGAGCAGGCTGCTGGTTGTAGAAGGTGAGAAGTACCATACTCTGTGTATGTGTGTGTGTGTGTGTGTGTGTGTGTGTGTGTGTGTGTGTGTGTGT
>NW_020953038.1:0-33312 GCF_900497805.2 Vombatus ursinus | reverse complement strand
TGTGCATTTTTCCATTGGCCCATCCACAGACAAGTAGAAATGATACTTGGATTACTACTGCTTGGGATTATCCTGGGTTTATTACTTTTTCTGCCCTATCCCTTGTAGTAGATAATTGAGAGTTGACTCCATTATGTGGAGAAATAATAAGACTGTTATTCACCCCGCTTCTGGTGTGAAGATGGCTCTTCTGGTTAGTTGAGTGGCCTCTGAACTGTGAGCCCAGTGGTGGATCAGGTACACTGGACCATCTATACCCTCTTACTTGGTCCCTTTTGTAAGCAAGGGAATGATATCTTTCAAGACAGCTGGCTGAAGCCAGGAGTTAATCTCTAAATGCCAAAGACTATTTAATATTGGACAGGTCTCTAGACATCACCTAGGCCACTTCTCTCATTCCACCAAAAAAAAAATTATGAGAAGACTTGCCTAAAGAAACATGGTGAGTCAGTGTTAAAGCCAGGATTTGAACCCAGGTATTTTGACTCCAAATTTGGTGTCCTCTCCACTATATCGCATTTTGCTTTTCAAATTGGGAATAACGCAATTGAGGGGTTTCCATTTGCTTCTGAGCTCTCCATGGTACTACTTCAGCAGATACCTCATTTCTATCACTGAGTCCCATTTCCAGCATTTAGACCTCATTTATGTCACTGAGCCCCAAATTCCTAGCCCTGAGCTCTCATATACATTACTGAGCTCCCATTACCAGCACAGAATCCTCATTCTTGTCACTGAGCCTCTCATCTCTGACACTGAGCCCTTCTTCCTGACATTCAGCCCCCATCCCCATTAGGTCCCTATCCTTGATATGGAATTTCCAGTTCTGCCTCAATCCCCAACACTAAACCTTATCTCTAGCACTGCACCTCTGTTATCATGCAGCTGGAAGAGACTTTGAAAACCTTAGAGTCCACCCTCGTCCTAATTTTACAGATGAGGAAGCTGAGGATCTAGAGAACTTAGGTGACTTGCCCAAGGTCACACAGAGCACAGCAGATCCATGATTCTGACCTAGCTCTTCAGACTCTAAATTCCCCTCATATTATTGATGCCCCACTCCCAGCACTGAGCTCTTGGTCCCTCATTACTGGAATGAAGGATCAGGCACTGACAATTTCAGGCAAAGCTTTTCTGCTGTCTTTTTCCTCTCCTTTTGCCAAACAGATGAAAACCAGAGATGCTAGGACTTCATGGCTCTTAGAAGAAAGCCTATATTTCTGACACTGAGCCATCCATCCCCATGTTGAATCTTTATTCCTGACCCTGGGCCCCCATCCTTAGAAGTGAATCCCCTTCCCTGACTGAGCCTCCAGCCTTGTCCCCAACTCCAGTACTGAACTGTCATTGCTGTCACCCAAGACCCCATCTTCAGTACTGAACTCTCATCTCTATCAATGAGCTCCTATCCCCAGAACTAAACCCTCATCCCTTGAACAGTTTCCATTTCTGGGACTGAGCACTGGAACTCCTATCCCCCATCCCTATTCTTCATTCCAGACACTCAGCCCCCATCCTCATCACTGAACCTTCACCTCTGGCACTGAGTCCCCTACTCCAGGAATGGGAAGATTTAAAATTGCTTTTCATTGAATAATGGAGGACTCAGAAGAAATCCTTACATGATTTTCAAAGCCCCTAGATTCAAGGGCAGTCCAGTTATACTTATCCCCTAGTCAGAACCACACCAGCCACTCCCTCAAGAGGATCCCACTTTCCTTTGTTCATCCAACATAGATTTATTCAGTGCTTACTTTGTGCAAAGCCCTGGGCTTGGTCTTGAGATATATAAAAATTTTAAAAAGAACATAGGTCATGACTTCAGAGAGTTTATAAACTAGTGCAGAGATAAAATAGGTACCTAGATACATCTATGATGCAAATTGGAAAATCATAAAACCTTTAGCAGAGGTCCACCAGAGTGGCTCAAGAGATCCCAGCAAGGAATGGTGGATCACTTCTAGGTGGTTGGACCAGGGCTCACGAAAAACCATGTATTCTTTATGAAGGACATATCACTTGAGCTAAAACTTGAAGAAGATTAGGCATTCCAAGATGGGGAATTTTGGAGAATGTCCATTACAGGCACCCTGGATGGTCTGAGAAAGCAGAGAGGCAGGAGGATGCCAGATGAGATTGAACTCACCGTGGCTGGAGTATTGGAAAGGAGATAAGTACCATGGAATAAACCTGGAAAGGTAGGTGGGAGTCAGTCTGTGGAGCTTCTTAGGAGCCAGGAGCAAAGAATTCGTGCTTTGCCCAATGAATGTCAAGACTTCAATGAATCAAGGGATGTTCTACTTGAACAGAAGCAGAGGAAAGGCACAACTAGGGAAACAAGATGCACAATGACTACACCAATGTAACAACAAACTGAAAACTATGTAATTATAATAACCAACCTTAGCGTCAAAGAAAAATGTGATACTCCCCCAATCTTCACAGAGGAGGGTAACTTAGGGCACAAAACATTACATATACTGTCAGGTAGATAAGTTCTTAGTTTTTGCAGAATATCTGTCTTTCCTTCTTTTGTTATAACTGATGGTTTGTTGGGAATAGGGAGGAAAATATTCAGAAATGAAGATGATGAGAAAAAAACCAAGAGGTACCCATAAATGTTTCATCCTGTGGCAATGAGGAGTCACTGAAGAGGGGAATGACATGGTTGGACCTTGTATCTTGGCAATTGGGTAGAGAGAGAAAAGACTTGAAACATGGAGAGTAGCTAAAAGGATAATGCAATAATCCAGGAGAGTAGTCTGAACTAAGATGGTGATGAGGTAAATGGAAAGGAGGAAATGGAAGAAAGAGATGTTGCAGAGATAGAAACAATAAGATTTGGCATCTGATTGGATGCGAGGAGGAGTGAGAGGGAAGAGACAGAGATGACTCTGAGTTCCAAGCCTGGGAGAATCCTCAACAGATGTAGGGAGGCTGAGAGGAGGGTCAGGTATGGAGGGAGATGATGAAGTTCAATTTGAGACTTACTGTGATTATAGAATCATGAGAGTTAGAGCTGGAAGAGTCCTTTTGAGATCTAGTTCTGTTCATGGGCAGCAAGGTGGTGTAGAGTGCTAGGCCCAGAGTCAGGAAGACCTGAGTTCAAATCCAGTATCAGATGCTTACTAGCTGTGTGACTCTGGGCAAGTGGCTTATCCCCATTTGCCTCAGTTTCTTCATCTGTAAAATGAGCTGGAGAAGGAAATGGCAAAACACTCCAGTATCTTTGCCAAGAAAATCCCAAAAGGGAATCAAGAAGAATCAGACACAACTGAAAAACAGCTGAACAACAAAAACAAAGTCCGACTCAATCATTTGACAGATGGCTAAGGCCCAGAGTGACAAGGTGATGCTTAAGTTCACACAGGTAGTAAAGAGAGCAGAACCAGAATTGGAATTCAGATCATCTCCTTGTTATCTAACACTCTTACATCATACTGTCTCCTCTTTGAGTCTGAGGTGTCAGTGGGCCATTCAGGCAGCTAGGGATGTGGCCCAGAGCTTTCAGTTTAGTCTGTATTAAACACTGTCTCCCCTCCTCCCCACAGGAAACTTGACTTCTTGAAGTCTTGCCACCATCACATCCTCTTGCTCACTTCTGTGTGGTTCTGGAAATTCTCCTTAGAGGGCAGGATGTAGGAAATCTCAGAGGCTCTAAGTCACTTGAACTCAAGGTTCGAATCTCCTACTTTGTGCATAGATGTGACCTGAGGCAGGGGGCTGGACAAGATGTCCACAGAAGAGTGCTTTCAAAATTCATATTCATTGGACACAATAATCATTGGTACCTGGAAGTACTGATGTCAGCCCCTCATGTTGGACCTCAGGAATCCCAAGGTCTTCCTGGGACCTGATTCTTCAGGTTGGAGAGGCAAGTGGCTGTGGAGACTGCTTCTCCTTAGGATAGCATAGGACCCGCTGTGCCATTTCTCTCCTATTACATTGGGACTCATCACCAGAGAACTGGTCAATATGGTGGAAAGGTAAGTTTGACTTGATGAGTGACTGGGTGGGAAAGGGTGGGCCACATCACCAGCTAGCATCCTGATAAAGAGCAAGAAGAAGAGGAAGAGGTAGTGGACATGGAGAAGGGACTGCAAATCCAGGCCATGTTGAGGGTGTGGCTGGAATGACACGGCCCTAAAAGGGGAGTCCAAAATGTCTGCACTAAGACATTCACAGCTGCCTGATGCTGAGTTGGAAGAAAATTTCAATTGCCTATTGCTCCAAAGACTGGAAGAGGCTAATCAAAATTGAATGGCACAGGGCAGGATTCTAGGCTTAGGAGAAGCCAGACATGGTCCTGATGCCACTGGCTGGGGTGAAGTACTCATCTCTAACAACTCCACTCCACTTGAAACCTCAGTTTCTCCCATCAATAACCATTAACAGCACCCACCCTCACTCTCCACTGGGCTCATCAAATTAGAAAATTTTTCCTCAGAGACTGGATAGAAAAGACTCTGACTGTTTGGCTGCAAAAGACCAAGGGGGCAGAGTCAGCAAAGTGCATAGCAATTCGACTTTGCAACATGTTTTTCTATCCATTCTCTCATCTGATCTGGGAAAGTCATTGGGTCACCGTTTTCTTCATTATTAAAATGAAGGGGTCAGATTTAATGGTCTCCAAGGTCTGACATTTTATGTCTCCTTACAATAGCTGGGAGAAGTAAGCAGGGTAGGTATTATTTATGTCCATTTCACAGTTCTTCCACTAAAGTCTTCCTGTGATATCTCATTATGGACAGAGGTGATGCTGGGTTCTTGAAGCCAGTGTTTGGAGGGTACAATCTCTAGCAGGTCCTGCTAAACTGAGAAAGTTTCAAGTCAAGTCCAGTGACAGAACGTGTCTGTCATATGAGTACCCACCTAGCTAAATGTGAAGCTCATGAGCACATGACTGGCCACCAGGGGAGGAATATCTTGGCCATGGCAGCCCTAAACAAGAGTTTAGGAGGAGGTTGGATCAGTACTGATGAAAGGACTACCCAGTCCCGTGAAATCAGGGATTTTTCAAGGTATTAAAGTGCTTTATATGGAAGGGAACTGAGGATCAGAAGGGAAATGACTTGTCCAAGTTGCAGCAGAGCCAAACTCTTTTCCACTCTATCCAACTGCCCCTGGAGTTCAATCCTTGTGATGGGTTGAGGAGAAGAAGAAAGTACCGCACTCTGGCATTGTTGATACTCACTTGGGGGGCCTGGGAAGTCAACAAAGGAGGCAGGAGGTAGAGGGGGAATGAGCGAGAGGATTCAGACACAGCCACACTGGCAGCTATTTTTAACACTGCCCCGATCTCAGGGAAAGAGCCAATTCCCTCTCCCCAGGAGGGAAATAGCAGTATTTCCCTTGCTGAGGTCAGCTGGGTGTTGAGAGGCTGACAGATGGGGGAGGCAAGAGAAAGGAAATACGAGGTAGGGGGGTACACAGTTCTTCACTAAACCTAGAATCCCATCTCTGACATTCAAGTTTTGGGTGGGATGGGGAATCCTAGATCTATGTCCAGCAGCCTCTCGAGAAGGTGTTTTAACCTGGCTCAATTTTCAGTTTCTCTTCCCCCCTCCCCCAATACTTCCAATGACCTTGGAGAAGTCATCTTTCCCCCTGTCCTCCCACTCTCTAACCATACATCAATATACCTAACAGTCTCCATCTGTAAAATGGGCCTCATTGAGTTTCAGGGACAGAAAGGACCTTGAGAAATTATTGAGCTCATTCTTCTACTCCCAGAGGAAGATACCTAAACCATCTCAGATAGTTTTGTATTTATTTACTCTGGAGAAAGGAGGAGCATCCTCAAATTCCCTTTTAAGCTCATTCTACCACAGTCAACCTCTTGTTCAACACCATTATACTTAAAATCCAACCCCACCCCACGCAATTGCTCTTCAAGAAAAACACCCTCTTCTCCTTGTCTCCACTACATGCCTCTCCCATTAATAGGACCCTGAACAAAAAACAAGGTTAAGAAAATTTAAAAATGCATACTTGCTTAAGTCTGATTTGCCAGTCTTCCTGGCTCCAGTTTCTGGTGGGGAGTCAGTTTGGAGTTCTCCTGGGTCTTTGACCTCAAGATGCCTCTGGGAGAGGAACTCCTCTACTCCCATCCCCACCCTTCATTCAAAACTCTGCCTCTTCTCTTTCCCTGAGATATTCAAAGAGTCACAGGGAACTGAGATGGTAGGAGTGAGAGATCAAAGGGGTGAAGGAGAGAGCAGAGGATGGGGTTTGGGGAGGGAATGATCACCTGGGTGAGAAAGAATTATTTGGGGGGGTAGTGCAAAGTTGTTGGTGAGTAGTGAGGCCTCTAGCCTGGGGGGACATCCGGACAGTGCCTCACACCCCTCGGGGCCTCTGATTCTCTGTTCTTGGGTCCCCCAGGAAGCTATACTAGCAATGATAGAAAGAGATGGGGGAATATAAAGTCATCCAGAAAGAAGTGCAGAGAGGACTATGGAGTCCTTAGCTGGAGCTGCTGCTCTTCTTCTCACCCCCACCCTCTATTAGCAGCACTTTTCTCTTATGACTGGGGTTCCAGATGCTGGATCCATATGCAGCCCCATCCCTTTGGCAACAGGATCCCAGGGATAATTAGAACCCCTAGGTTCTTGGTGGCTCTACCTCCCCTCTGTTAAAGGGGGCATGAGACATATCCACCCCTTCCAAACCCCCCAGCTTTCTCTGCCTGGGGATGGTATATGGGATGGTATAGGATGCAGCCATTCCAATCCCGGCTCCTTTCTATTAAGAAGGGCAATGAAGAGACTTTAGAAGAGGAACTGCTCTACCAAAGCTTCTTCCTTCTTGCCTTTACTTGGGGATAGGAACAGCACTAAAGCTAGCAATGAAGCAGCTTTTGTCAGTCCCCCAGGCTGCCCACTCAGCATCCTCTGCACTCTGTGACTCTCCAGAGTCATCCACCATGGTCATCCAGATGCAGTGGCCCAACCATGTGGGGCAGGAGCCCTCAGCATCCTCCTGAATCCCCCAGAGGTGGAAGGATCCACTAAATGTTTCCTCATTCAAACTCACCACCACCAGTTAAGTTTTTTGCTCATCTTGAAGGAAAAAGGGCTGAGTGCCCCGTTATTTATGTTTGTGGTGTGTGTGTGTGTGTGTGTGTGTGTGTGTGTGTGAGAGAGAGAGAGAGAAAGATTCTGGGGGGTACTTCTGGTAGGCAGGGTGGCGGTTACCCAGAGAACTTTTCAAGTGTCCTCATTCTTGCCCATCTATGCCCCTCCCCCAATTGAATTAAGCCACAAGAGATTCACTTATGCCCTTAGTCAGGGTCTTGGAGACTGATATATGTACACACTCACTCACTTCTCCACTAAACAAACATACACACTGGAAATTTTCTAGCCCACATTGGCTTCAGAGCAGACAAACCCCAGCTGCCTCTTGTCCATGGGAAGAGAGAGTCTCTTCGCCCCCACCCTACACAAACACACAGACACACTCACAACACTGCCCAGACCAATAATCCTTCCCCCTCTTCCTCTTCTGCCACCACTACCTCCTCCTCCTCTTCCTTCTCCTCCTCTGACTCCAGAGTAAATACCCTGCCCTGCAGAAGGAGATGAAAGATGCTCAGCAAGAAAGAAGCACTATTCTCTAGCCCCAGTCCAGGCCAGCCCCAGACACGAACCATCCTTCCTTCTTTCCTGGGCTACTAGGAGATGTTTCCCGACGTCCCCCATTCCCCTCTGGCCCTCCCCAGCCCTTGGCTCCTTACCTTCCTGCGGGCTTCCCCACCCTCTCTCCAGGGCTCGGGGGGCTGATGCCTGGATCTTCCTCCTCTTCTTTATCTTCTTCTCCACCTGCCTCCCTCAGCCCTACAGACCTGCCTCCTCGCCCAGTGCCTTGTCCCCCTTTTCCCTGCCTCTTCTCCCCCTCCCAGCTCTGTGCTCTCCTTCTCCTCCTCCTCTTCCAGCTCTCTATTAGGCTCCGGTTGCTGAAATGCTGGACAGCTCATCACCATGGAGCTCAGCCTCCTCTTTCCTTCCCCTCCCGTCAAAGGTTGCCAGAAAGGCCCAGGTTCCAGTGACTTAAAGGAACTCTCTGTTGCCATCTTCAGGCTAGGAGGAACAACTACTCCAGGCTTGTCTGCTTGAGGCAGGATTAAGAACAGCAGGGAAATGCCATCTGGAACATCAGTTTAGGGAGGGTAAAAGACTGGCTAGATGTTGATGCCCCAAGATTTGATGGTGTTCCTTCCCTCTCTCCTTCCTTCCTTTCTTCCTTCTTCCTTTCCTCTTTTTGTCCCTATCTCCCTTTTTCCTCCCTTCACTTATTTTTCCCTCACTCTTTCCCTGCCTTTTTTTCTTCCTTCAAGAAAATAAACAGTCATAAAATCATTTGGTTTATAATGGTTAGAGATTGATTTAGGCTAACTCTAAGGCCCAGCTCAAGGTCCAGCTCCTTCAGGAAGTTTTTCCTGGCTAATCCTGCTCACAGAGATCTCTCTCTCTCCTCCAAAAGACTTAAATCCTGCCTCCTCCCCCAGGTCAAGAGTGAGTCGGACTTACTTTGCTTCCACTGAACAGACATGTAGCCTGGACAGTCTGCCACTGTTACTTATCTTTTTGTTCGTGGATGCCTGGTCTCTATAGCTAAGTTAAAAACTCCCAGTTAATTTGGGACCATATACCACTGCCCCCACTGCCACCACCCCACATACAAACAGAGAAAAGCTGAACAGAGGCCTAGGAACCAGAGTAGGTAGCCCATGAAGAGTTGCTTGATTGGCTCTGAAACCTAGCTAACTATCTATCTATGAGATAAACATCTATTTCTCAACACCCCCCCCCCCGCCCCCAGCCTGGCTGCAAGGCTTCTTCCCACAAATGAGTCTTCAGTCCTCATATTCCCTAGCTCTGGTAGAGAAATATCCACCCTTCCACCACTAACAAAACATATACACATAACCGGGGGGGGGGGGGGTGGAATGTCAATTCTGGAGCCAGAAGATATGGGTTGAAATTTGGCCTCTGATGCTTACTATCTGTGTGGTCTTGGGGAAATAATTTAGTTTCCCTGGTCCTGAGTTTGCTCATTTATAACATGAGAGAGTTGAACTAAATGGTCTATAAGGTCCCTTCCAACTCAGAATCTATGAACTTGCTCCTTCTGGCCTCCTAGTCTTCAGGGCAATTCACCTGAACAAGCTGGAAATGCCCTGTCCACTCTTCTCCTCCAAACCCAGTCCCAACTCAAAAGGCAACACTTCCAGGAAGGCTACCTTAATTCCAATTATTTCAACTAATTCAGATTCTTGTCCTTCTTATCAGACCAAGGCTTTCAGAGGACAGAAGCTGTTTCCCTCATCAGACCAGGGGCTCCTTGAGGGCAGGAGCTGCACCCGCCCTCCCTCCCTCCCTCTCTCCCCCCACCCATTATACTTATGACTCCCTAAGAATATAAGTCCAGGGGTTCCTGAGGAAAGAGACTAGGTCTTTTCCTTCCTCCTTTATGTCAGGGTCCTACACAAGGTTAAAGATTGGTATATGGGAGCACACATCTATGAACCCATGAAATACTTATTCTGGGCAAATATTCAGTCATTCATTCATTCATTCAACAAACATTTATTGTCAACCACATGAAAAGCTATGGGCTGATGCCCAAGAGATCTGAAGAAGAGGATACTATCTGATTCCTACCCTACAGCTATGATTAGTTCCTCCAATCCCAAAAAGGGACACTAGGGGGACCTACATAAGGCTTGAAAGAGGTTATTTTAGGACAAAGAAAAGCCATCTTCCTTCTATGTGGTAGAGAGTGTACTCCTGGAATTCATCCCCCCCAAGAGGCTGAAAACAGGATCCTGCAGGACTAGAGAAATTCCTGGATGACATTATCACTTGATGCTTCTTGAGGGGAAATCAGATCTATCTGAGCTATGTCTAACCTGGGAGGATGAGGACAGGGAGGATGAAGACAAGGAGGATCATGGCCTTCTCAATATAGAAGAGGCCCCAGAGACCATCTAGTCCAACCCCCCCCATTTTACAGATGAGGAAATTGAGGGTCCGAGGACCTTAAGCAATTTGTCCAAGGTCACACAAATGGCTACTACCCTTAGACAGTGTATTACCCAGTCTTTTAGAAAGAATCATTTGCTGGAGGAACTGCAGAGGTTAGCGGGGAGAGGCAATTCTGATGTTCTCGTGTCAACACAGAGCATGGAACTTGCTATGATTTCCTTAATGGAGATATGCTTAAGAATAATGGGACCCCAGCCAGCCCCTGGGTACTTTTGCAGGGGAAGTAAAGAGAACATTACATAGATGCTGATAACTTTATGTCCAGAACTGGGTCAGGTGACCCAGTGGATACAGTATTGACCTTGGAGTCAGGAAGACCTGAGTTCAAATCAAGCCTCATATACTTCCTAGATATGTGACTCTGGGAAATTCATGTAATGTCCCAGTTTTTTCATCTGTGAAATAGCAATGATAATGGCCCCTATATCACAATTGGGAAGATAGATTTGTATAGTGTTAATTAATTAACATTAATTCACACTATATAAATGCTAGCTATTGTTATAGGACTCTGGTTTTCTTCAAAACTCAGTGTAAACACCGCCTTCTACATGAAGCCTTGACTGATCTCCACAGCTACTAGAACCCACACTTAATGAATTACCTTGTATTTATATTGCATCTATTCTGAATATACTGAAAAATGTACATGTTGTCTCCTCCAATAGAATGCAAGCTCCTTGAGGGCAGGCAGGGGCTGTTTCACTGTCTTCTTTGTGTTACCAGTGCCTAGCACAAGGTAAGTTCTTTTGTTTATTTATTTATTTAGGGGGGGCTAGGCAATGGGGTTAAGTAACTTGCCCAGGGTCACACAGCTAGTAAGTGTTATATGTCTGAGACTGGATTTGAACTCAGGTCCTTCTGAATCCAGAGCCAGTGCTCTATCCACTGAGTCACCTAGCTGCCCCACAAGGTAAGTTCTTAATAAAAGCATGGTGATTGCATTTATTGCTTAATTAAGCTAGGTGCTGTAGCAGATAGAGCACCAGGCCTGAAGTCAGGAAGATCTGAGTTCAGGTCCTGCCTCACACACTTACTAACTGTGTGACCCTAGGCAAGTCATCAAATTCCCGAATCATAGAATTTGAGAGTTAGAAGACCTTAGCAGCCATCCAATCCAAATCAAACACGAAAGGAATCAGAACACCATTCAGGAAAAATTCAAAGAAGCACAGATAACAAGCATTTATTAAATACATAAAATTTAATGTGTTTGGGGGTCAGGTAGATACTTTAGTGGCTAGTGTTGGATTTCAAATCAGAAAGATCTGCATTCAAATCCTGCTTCAGACATTTATTAGCTGTGTGACCCTAGGCAAGTCACTGTTGAGCCTCAGTTTCCTCTTTTATAAAATGGGTGCTTTAGGGGCAGCTAGGTGGCACGCCGGCCCTGAAGTCAGGAGGACCTGAGTTCAAATTCGGCCTCAGACCAAACACTTGACATTTACTAGCTGTGTGACTCTGGGCAAGTCATTTAACCCAAATTGCCCAAAAATTAAAAAAAATAAAATGGGTGCTTTAATTAGCACCTCCTTCACAGGGTGTATGGGGTATTCAAGGAGGACCAGTACCTCTGGCCTGCCGAGCCTTCTCAGGGCTGCTCATCCACCTTTGGTGTCTACCTTTCACTCCCACCTGTGACTCTAAGAAGCTGTAGCATGTGCAGTGGTCACACCCCAGTAAAACTGTCTATGCAGATGGGCTAAACCAGGTTGAGAGTAACCAATGGGCATGAAACCCATCAGTGAGTTAAAAGAATGTCTACCCCAAACATGTAAAGACTTCCCCTGGTGGAATGGGCAAAGGAGAACGATTTGTTTCAATGGCCATGAAGGTGGCTTAAGCAGGCACTGTGGAGTGCTTAGAGCTTGGTCAGGCACTGAAGATGCCAAGGTCATCCACTGCATCCTGGGCCATTGTCAGTCATCCTGACTTTTGTCCTGCCACTGGACTTCAATGACCCTGAAAGAGAGTGAGGCTGATGACTTTGTGCAACTCTGCCTTACTTAAATTCAATTCAAGAATGAGTCAAGACATCACCTTGTGATGTCATTGGTCCTCTTCAAAAAATGAAGGATAAACAACTTCACAGGGTTGCTGAAAGGCGCAAATGAGCCTCTTCTCAACATATGAAGTGCTAGCTATTATGATAATGTTTGACTAATCAATATGACCTGGCCTCCTCAAGCCAGGACTTCACTTTGGAAGGGTTGATGACAAAGAGAGTGTTCAACCTGACTTACATTTCCTGGCCAGGCAGCTCAGGCTCAGGGTTTGTTTTCTTCTCCAAGAGTCAGATAGATGTCCTGCATTCTCAGAGTTACCACTGAAATCCCACACTTTGGCTGGGAGCTCAGGGGGTTGAGGCTGGGGGCAGGAGACAACATATTGATAACCTAAAAATCAGGAAAGCAGGAAGGAGAGAGAGAACCAGAAGCCAGCTGGCCACAGAGCTCCTCCTGCTTTATCAGAATTGGAAACAATGAAGTCTTACAGCAAACTAAACAACAGCCAAGCAGTATGTACCCCAGACTCACGGCAAAAACTCTTGATGCAGACCCAACAGAAAGAGGAGAGAAAGAGGAGGAAAAAGAGAAGGAGAAGGAAGGTGAAAAGAAGGAGGAGGGGGAAAGGGAGAGGAGAAGGAAGGGAAGAAGGAGGAAAAGAGGGAGAGGAAAAGGAAAAGGGAAGGGGGAGGAGGAAGAGGAAGAGGAGGAAAGGTATAAAGAGAAGGAGGAGAAGGAGAAAAAAGAGGATGAGGAGAAGGAGGAGGTAGGAGAGGAAAAAAAGGGGAGGGAAGGAGGAGGAAGATGAGGGTGGAGAAGGAGGGAAAGAAGAGGAAGGCAAAGGAGGAGAAAGAGAGAAGGAGGCAAGAGACTTATGTTAGAGAAGTTCCCACTAAAGTGATATTAATCAATCCCTTTCATGTGGATAAGACTTTTTGGGATCATAACTCTAGAGATGACTTTTAAAAGTCATTGAATCTAACACCCTCATTTACAAATGAAAACAATGAAGTTCAGAGATGTGAAATGATTTGTCCACAGTTACACAGACAGAAAGTTTTCAGAGGATCATAGATCATAGGTTTGGAGCTGGCCAGACCTTCCAGTCCAACTGCCTCATTTTGCAGATGAAGAAACTGAGGCTCAAAGCAATTAAGTAATTTACCCAGGATCATCACAGCTAAGAGCTATTTAGTAACTTACCCATGGTTTGATAGCTCATAAGTTTCTGAGATGAAATTCAAACTCAGATCATTGTGACTCCATACCCAGCACCCAATGCCACAACACCTCCCAAGTCTGATCTAGCCTCCTCATTTTAACACACACACATACACACACACACACACCCCTTATGTTTTTGTATTACCTTCCTTTTCAAACCTATTTCTCCTATTCCTCTCTTGTCCAAAGAGCCATTTCTTGTAACAAAGAATAAAAAAGAAAGAGGATGAAGAACAGTTAGAAAACTAACCAACACATCAACCATCTTACAGTAAATATGGTGTTTCACATCCATAGCCCCTCACCTCCACAAAGAAATCATTTGACAGATGAGAAGAGTAAGGTCCCCAAAGGTTAAATGATTTGCCTAAGGTCGCCTAGGTCATCCCTGTCAGAGATAAGATTAGAACCCAGCTCTTTGGGCTTCAGAGGCAACATTCTTCCCCACTTTACCTCAATACAGCTTTTATAGATGACCAAAGGAGGAAACTGAGGCATTTACAAGTGAAATGATTTGCCCAGGGTCACACAAGTAAGAGTCAGAGTGGAATTCAAACCCAGATCCTCTGACCCTGTGTATTAATTAAATTAAATTAAATTAAATTAAAATTATCTTAAATGAACCTGAAAACTTCTTTGGGGAAGTCAGGAAAGGGCTTATTATCCCCATTTGATAGAAGAAGGCCCAGAGAAATTCAATGGGATTGCCACCTCTGAACAACATGGTGCCTGCTTAAGTCCATACATAGGGGTATGGGTTGTTCCCTGTGGACTGAGTTTCCTCCTGAAGCTCCCCTCTCACTTGAATCACAGACCCAGGGGAGCCCAGGCTGAGAAGGCTCCTGTTTCTTCTCCCCCACCAGACCCAAGGGCCAAAGTTCAGAGTTCTCTGATGGGCGTTCTCTCCTTCTCCTGCACTTCCCACCCTCCCTGGAGCCCAAAGCAGCTATTTCCCTCCTTCTGGGTCTTCCTCCTCCTTTCTCATGCCTGACCCATTCCGAGCCAGGATCCCCCTCAATTTCAGGGTGACAATTAGCTGATACACACACATATATTCTCACACATATGTGTAATAGGTGTCTATGTATACACAGATGTGTGTATAAACATGTGTGTATGTATGTGCATATACATGTGTGTGTGTTGTGTGTGTATATATATGTGTATGTGTATATATATGTGTATATTTATATGTAAATGTATATGTATATGTATACGTACATACAGCTAGGTGGTACAGTGAATAGAGCACTGGCCCTGGAGTCAGGAAAATGAGTTCAAATCCAGCCTCAGACTAGCTGTGTGACCCTGGGCAAGTCACTTAACACTGTTTCTTCATCTGTCAAATGAGCTGGAGAAGGAAATGGCAAACCGCTCCAGTATCTCTGCCAAGAAAACCCCAAGTGGGATCATGAAGAGTCAGACATGACTGAAATGACTGAACAACAATATTCCATTCCAAGGCCTCCCTCACGCTTCGTAACAAAGACCTTCTAGAGGACACAGACATCTACACATATATGTGTGTATGTGTGTGTCTCCCCCCCCCCCCACACACACATACTTTGGAGAAAGGGAAGGTCTCTGTGATTTCATTCATCTAGGGACCTCCTACGAAGGGATCCCACTCTGCTCATGCACACCAGATCCTGTCCTGAAGCATATAGTCTTAGAGAAATTCCTGGGAACATTAAATACTTAAATGACGTTCCAAGGGCCACACAGACAATATGTACCAGAGAAGGGACTGAAACCCAGGCATGCCTTACTATGCCATTATGGCCAAACTACCTCTGAATCAATCAATCAAAAAACATTTATTAATGCTTACTATATGCCAGACATTGTTGCTAAACAATAATAATAACTAGCATTTATATAGCACCTACTATGTGCCAGGCACTGGGCTAAGCTCTTTACAATTATCATCTCATTTAATTTTTACAGTAACCCTGGGAGGTAGGTGTTATTATTATCCCCATTTTACAGTTGAGGAAACTCAGTTAAATAGAGGTTAAGTGACTTGCCCTGGATCACACAGCTAGTAAGTAATTTGAACTCAGGTCTTCCTGACTCCAGGCTCAGCACTCTGTCCCCTGTAAATAAGCAAAAAGTCTCCACTCTCAAGGAGCTTACATTCTGATGAGAGAAATAACTTATCCATAAATCAACACATACCAGCTATATACAGAATAAGTGGACAGTAGCTTGAGAGGAGAAGGCTCTGGAAGCTGGAGGAGCAGAAAATGCCTCCACCGGGAGGTACCACTTACAGTGAGTCTTCAAGGAAAACAGAGATTCTTAGAGGCAGTGGTGAGAAGGTAAAGTACTCTAGATAGGGGGGATAGCCACTGATGAATAAGTTAGCCATTGTGGTTGGATTGTAGAGTCAGCGGAGGGGAGTAATTTGGTGGGGGGTTTTCTTATCTTTTGTTTTTCATTTAACATTTTATTTTTCCCCAGTTACATGCAAAAACAATTTTTAACATTCGTTTTTAAAATTTGAGTTCCAAATTCTCTCTCTTCCTCCCTCCCCAACCCCCCTCACTGAGAAGGTAAGCAATTCAATATAGGTTATACATGTGTAGTCATGCAAAACATTTCCATAACAGTCATGTTGTGAAAGACAACATAGATCCCACCCCCCCAAAAAAAACCCTTAAGAAAAATAAAGTTTAAAAAAGTCTGCTTCAATCTGTATTCTCTGGGGATGGATAGCATTTTTTGTCATAAGTCCTTCAGAGTCGTCTTGGATCATTGCGTTGCTGAGAACAGCTAAGTCATTCACAGCTGATTATCACACAATATTGCTGTTACTTTGTACACAGTACATTTCATTTTGCATCGGCTCATGGAAGTCTTTCTGAGAGCATCCTGCTCATCATTTCTTATAGCACAATAGTATTCCATTATAATCACATGCCACAATTTGTTTAGCCATTGAGGGGAGTAATTTGTAAAGACTGAAAAGATAGGAAGTTGGCCAGCTTGTGTTTGGATGCCAAAGGAGTTTACATTCTATCCTTAAGGTAATCAGGAGTCCCTGGAGTTTATTGAATAAACTTTATTAAATAACTATTTTTTGGTGTTTCTGTTTGGCTGCGTCACTTCAAGACTTCAGGGATCTGTGATGTCTTCAGCATGGGTACACCCTCCACCAACCCAGATCTCACCCCTCTATGCCTCAGTAGACAGACCTCCAGAATTGCCATGGCTGGGAAATTCAGCCTGTAGCCAACATGGTCACAAATCTCCTTAGACTTAGCCAGGTTGGCCCTTGGCTGATAGGCACACACTTCATCACTGGCGTGATGTTTGAAGCATTTCCATGCTGCTTTGTCAGGATGTGGTAGTCTGAAAAAAACACTTGTTTGGCAGCCCAGCCTTTACTCTGTCCCTATCTCTATCTGGCTCTGGCTCTCTTTCTGTCAATAAAAATCTGTAATTAAAATTATTGTCATGCTTCAATCAATATTCCATTTTTTAAAAATTAAATGTTTTATTGAAAACTAAATCTTGATTATCAATACAATCATCCAAATTTGTTTAGTAACTATTTGGTTTATTTTAATGAATTAAATATCAGCCTTTCCCTGCCCCTCTTCCTCTCCCCTTTTTAAAACAAGTCACATAGTCATTCAACAACAGAGCTAGGTTAAAAACATGTCTTATGACTACCCACCAGCAGCACCACACTGTCTCTGACCTGTTCCTCCTTCTAGATCACATCTCTTCTCCTGCCAGATACTCCCAACCTACCTCTTCTCTGGATACTCTCCCTCTAGACACACACACACACACACACACACACACACACACACACTGTAAACATTCATCCTTGCAATCTCAATGATTGATGCCTTCTCATGATATCAGAAGAGAGAAGGCAATCAACCCACTTTAGCAGGACCTCATCCCTCCCTATAGAACACTTGCCCCTCTTCAGAATCTGAGCTCCCCTGTTATGTTTGTACAGCCCCCATATCGGACTCAAGGTCAGGACTCCCCCACTGGCTAAATCGAGGATGTTTCGGATCCCTCAAAAATGCACTTGGGTCCTTGCCTCTCGGGTAGTGGTGATCTCGATGTGTCCCAGTCACCTCTTCCCTTTCCCCCTTCACATCTCCAGCCACCTCCCTTCTACCCCCAGTGACAAGTAAAGAGCTTTCCTGCATAGTGCCAGTAATAAAGGCCTGAGGCTCTTAGCTTCACTGCTCTGGTTTGCCTCTTCTGTAGCTAAATCCCTTCATTATAGAAAAGGGCTTTCCTGTGCCTTTTTCTTTGTTCCAATTGAATAAATCTTGGTCTGTACAATCCAACAGCTCTCATTTTACTGAGGAGGAAACAGACCCAGAGAGGCTAAGTGAGGGAGGAATCATAGTGAAGACTAATTCCAGAGTCAGAGGAGCTGGGTTCAAATCCTGCAGTTGATGCTTAAGGCAAGTCACCTCCCCAGGCCTCAGTTTCCCCGACTGTAAAATAAGGTGAGATTAGACTATATGACCACCAAAGCTCTTTCCAGCTCTAAATCCAAAGTTTTATGGTCCTAAGAACCTCAGATATGAAGCAAACCTTCCCAAAGCGGGGAATCAGTCAGAGTGGAGTACAGCTCTGTGGAGACTTTGGCTAATGTTGTTGTGGTCAGGACCAAGGATGGTGCAAGGGATTTGATGGAGGACTCTGAAATGTGAGCTTTCCACAGAGCCCTCAGGATCGGAATGGAAAGCAATTTTCAAAGCCCCTGAAGTCTTCCATGTTGGGGTGGGGAGGGTGGCGGCATTCCTGAGTTCTAGGGAAGGGAACTAAATTTCAGTGATAATGGTTCAGTGTCGAGGCTCAGATGAGCCACCAATGAATCTCTGGGCATTTCCTAATACCTACAATGAGCCAAGCACTGTGCTAAGTTCTGGGGGTAAAAAGACAAAATGGAAACAGTTCTTCCTCTCAAGGAGCTTACATTCAACCAAGGAAAGTAGTATGCACTGATGCCAGAGGGCCTTAGGTATAGAGCTGCAAGGGATCTTGGAGGACATTTTACAGATAAGGAACTGAGGGCCAGAGAGTTTAAAGGATTATACCACACAGGTAAATATCAGCAGCAGAATTGGAATCCAGGTCCCTAGACTTCAAAGCCAGTGCATTCTCATTGTCCCTCAAAGCCTCTCTTTCTAAGACTTATGCACAGAAGAAACACAAAATAGATCAAAAGTAGTTTGGGGAAAAAGGACCCAGCTTCAAGTGGTAATACACTGAGAGGCAAATATAAAACAAAGTAACATTCGAGGGGAGGCATGAGAAAGTAGAAGGAATTAGACTTTGAATTTGGAGAGGCATCAGTGAGGAGGGAGTGCACTCCAGGCATGAGGAACAGCCACTGCAAAGACCTAGAGAAGGGAAATGAAGTATCATATGTGAGGAAAAGCAGGCAGGTCAACATGGCTGGACCTTGGAATACATGGCTGGAAAAATAAGAAAGGACTATGTTGCAAAAAGCTTTAATTGACAATCAGATCCAACAAATGATCACGAATTTATTAAACACCTACTATGTGCCAGGCACAGTGCTCTAAGTACTGGGGATTCAAAGAAAGGCAAAAACAATCTGTGCCCTCAAAGAGCTCACATTCTAATGGGAGGGAGAAGACAACATGCATGCAACTAGTTATGTGCATATAAGATATATACAGAGAAGTTTATATGTGATCCTAGAATTAATAGGAAGCCACTGGAATTTGGTGGCACGGAGTGACGGGGTCAGATCTGCATTTTAGGAAAATTAATGCCAAGGACTGGGGCTTAATGTTGGACATAGGGGCTCAATACTGAGGTTTGGGGTTCAGGATAAACACTAAGTTCCAGGTATATGTGGGTGAGGGAGGTCAGAAATCAAAGTCTCCCCCTGGTTCAGAAATCCCTCTGCCCACTCTGACCTAGCAGCCCCCATTGCCAGGTTAAGCCACTCCACCAAGACTATATTCTATCCTTTATCTTCCATGTTCACCCCCATCCCACCCAAGAGCTATGCTGATACTCTAAGATCCGACGAGAGGCTGAATGAAGGGTTGCAATTTTATCAGCTTTCCTCCTCTCTGGACTGGGAATGGGAGGGGGCTGGAGGGAGCCAACCTTCCTGCCTGGCTGTCCTCCTCCTCCTCACCCCCACCCCCACTCCGTTTGGCCCTACCAGCCCCACCCCTCACCTGGGCTCCCTGCCCCTCCCCCCCTTGCTGGCCCAGGCAGGCAGGGAGAACAAAGGGGTGTCGGGGGAAGGGCTGCCGGGGCTGCAGCTGCCAGGCCCACCAGGATCAGGCGAGCGAGTGAGCCAAAGGCCGGGCATGCTGGCTGCTGCCGGCTGGTGACATGAATATTTCATCCTTAGGGAAGCACTGGGCTCTAAGATCCGATGCCCTCCCCTGGGGTTGAGGGACAACAAAGGAGAGGAGAGAGGGATGCAAGTAGGGGAGCGTGCAGTGTGTTGCAGGGAGGTTTGAAAGGCTTCTGCCTGTCTCTTCTTTGAAAGGGGCTGTAACAGCTCGGGTGGGGTCCCGGCACCTGGACCCTGAAAATACGAGCCTGGGATTTCCTTGGAGCTTGTAACAGCTCAAAGGAAAAACAGGCAGAGTAGGCAACCTACCCCTGGAGAGGGAGGGCTAAGATCTTGGGCTCAGAGGCTGTCTCAGAGGCACTGGGATTCCAAGGGCCGAGCCGGAGATGAGGTCCTTCCATCACCCCCTTTAACACAAACACAGCTGCTCTTCCCATCGGTTCTTTCATCTCATTCCCACCTCTAAATGGCCTCTAGCCCAGAAACTCCTGTCTTATCCCATTCCTTCAGCCCTCAAAAGCAATTTTGTGATGGTCTGAATAGCTCCTAAGAATTCTGCCTGCTGCTACAGGAAGCCTTCCCAGATTGATCAGACGACAGTGAACTAATCCACGGCTTGCCTCCATACCATTCTTCCTGGACAGCATCCTCCCGTGATTTTTTCTTTTCTTCCCGACTCCCAACTTGCACATAGTAGATTTCTTAGGTCAATTTGTGTCTGGGAATAATCTTTTAATTCAACCATCTGTCTCTCATCTGATAGATGTATACATCTATCAGGATTTCATGCTTCCTCTGACTAGCTGTCATTGTGACCTTGGGCAAGTCTCCATCCCCAGTTTCTATCTCTGTCAAGAGAGAAGGTTGGATTAGGCGATCTCTAAAGGTCCCGTAACAGTTCTAGATCTGTGATCCTTGATGCTTATAACTGAAAAACCTTAGGCAATCACTTAATCTGCTTGAGCCTCAGTTTCCATATCTGTAAAATGAAGGTTTGAGACTAGATGACCTCTAAAATCTCTTCCAGGTCTAAAATCCTATAATCTTAAGTGTGTCTGTTTCAGACTGTGAGGATTTCCCCAAGGATGGGGAATAAAGCTGTACAATTCTTTTGGTGCAATGCCTTACACCACACCAGCTGCAGTAGAAAGCACAGGAAGATTCTCTGTGATATTAACGATAGTGAAGGGACCAGTGATAGTAGCCAAAGTCGTAGTTTGGTTGATGTCAACACTGAGAAGAGTGATGGGTGGAGGTGCTGATAGTGATGGAGACCCAGAAAGGGATCATAGGGATGAAGAAGGGGGGGGGTGGAAATGTTGGCAATGCTCAAGCTGGTGAGGGACCAGTGGACAAGCAGAAAGGGCGCTGAAACTGGATTTGGGGCCTGACCTCGACATTCACCAGCTCTTTGACTTTAGCCTTGTTGAGCCCGTTTCCACATAGGGATAATGACACTTGCAGCTGAATTGATTTTTTAAACGATATTTTTACATAACCTTCACGTCCAAATATATCCTTCCTCTTCTAGCCAGAACCATCCCTTGTAACAAGTATTTTTAAAAGAAAAGATAATTCAGCCAAACCATCAATCATGTCTGACAGTAAATGCAATACCCCATACCCATGGTCCCAGTTCTGCAAAGAGGGGAGAGGAGTATTTATAGTTGAATTTAACATATATTTATTAAGTACCTACTTTGTACCCAGGGCTTGGTTCTGGAGATGCAAAGAGGGAAACTTTCTCCTATCCTCCCTCCCAGGATGTGGGTGAGAAAGGTACTTTGTAAACAAACTTTAAGCAAGTAGGTGGTGTATTGGATAGCACGGAGGACCTGGAATTAGGAAGACCTGAGTTCAAATCTAGTCTCAGACACTTACTAGCTTAGTGACCTTGGGCAAATCACTTAATCTTGTTTGCCTCAGTTTCCTCATCTGCAAAATGAGCTGGAGAAGGAAATGGTAAACCACTCCAGTATCTTTGCCAAGAAAACCCCAAATGAGGCCACCGAGAGTCAGACATGACTGAAAATGACTGAACAACAATAAAAACCAAACCTTAGAATCCAATAAACTTAAAATGGGTATATAACCTGAATATTTGAGATTATACCATAAAAAAAAAACTTGAAAAGAACCATATCAGGGTCCTTTCACAGTTATGGCTGGGGGGTGACTTCTTAACCAAAAAAGAGCTGAAAGAGGGAACAAAAGATAAACAGGATAATTTTAGTTACATAAAATGGACAAGCTTTAGCACAAACAAAATTAATGCAACAAGAATGTGAAACAATGAGTCATTTTGGAAAAATTCTATCAAATATCTCTGCTGATGATCTGGTGTTCAAGATATATAGGCAAATAATAAATTTACATAAGACCAAAGTCTTTCCCTACTAGATAAACGGTCAAAGGAAATGAACAAACAGCAAGCAAAAGAATTGCTACATAACAGCCATATGAAACATTGTTTCTAATACTAATAACAACAGAAATAACAATAATGACAACAATTCTGAGATTTTATCTCACACCCAGAAAATTGGCAAAGATGACAAAAGATGGGAATGGTCAGTTTTCGAGGGATTGTGGAAAGACAGGCATACTGCTGTACTGTTGGTGGAGCTGTGAACTAGTCTAACCATTGGAGGGGGGGGGAAGAATTTGGAAATAGGCTTACAAAGTGACGAAAATGCCCATAGACACCCTTTTGCCCAGAGATCCTACCCCTAGGTATGAACTCACAAGGAAGTCAATTATTTTTTTAATGTCCCCATATACACCAGACTATTTATAGCAGCACTTTTTGTAGTAGCAAAGAACTGGAAACAAAGTAGATGCTTATCCACTGGGGAATGTTTAGAGGAGTTGCACATGATGGTAATGGAATATTGCTACACAGTAACATGAATATGATGAAAACAGAGAAGCAGGAGAAGACATATGAACTGATGCAAAGCAAAGTAAGAACCAGAAAAACAATATACACGATGATTTACAAGCATGTAAACAAGCCAATAAAACGATCAAAACCAATTGCTGTGAAATGATGGTGAGTGCCAATAAGAGATATGTGAGGGTACCTTTCTCCCTCCTTTGAAGAAGTAGGGGACTCTGGGTATGGACTATTGCATATAATGTCAAATTTTTTCAATGTATTAGACTTGGTAAACTTTTCTTTTTTTCTTATTTGTTTTAAGGGATGGCTCTTTGAGGGGAGGAGGGGAAAGGGATATATATTGGGATTTGGGGCTGAAATAAAAACAAAAGCTATTAAATACAATTTCACTTTAAAAAATGTTATGGAGCTGGAAGCAATTCTTAAGATGGTGTCAGTCAATTTGTACCTTAACAGGACCCTTCTCTCAAGAGGCCCCACAAGTGGCCCTCCAGCATCTGCTAGAGACATCCTGTGAGGGAGAACCTCCTACTTCTGGAACAGCACACTCCACTCTGGGGTCGAATTATTAGGGAGTGTTTCCTTAGGCCAAGACCAAAATGCACTTCTCTTTAACTTCTACCTATTATTCCTAGTTCTGTACAAATAGAATCGATCGAATCCTCCTCCCACATGGTGGCCCTTCAAATACCTGAAGACAGCTCTCATGGTGCCCCATGGCCCTTTCAAGACTCTTCTCCAGACCAAGCAGCTCAGCTTCCTTGAGCTACTATTTTCAGTTCTACTTCTTCTGAGGTTCAGATCTGCACCTTCAACTTCTGCTCCCATATGACTCCTTCACTTGGCTGTCCCACCAGCACTTAAAACTCAGTGTCCCAAACTGAGCTTATTATCTTTTCCGCTAAACTTTATCCATCTGGTTTCACTATTTCTGCCAATTGTCCTGACAATTACCCAGTCTCCCATATTTCAAACGTTGGTGGGATCTTTGACTCTCCTTTCTCCATCCATCACTTCTTATATCCCACCAGTTACTATCCCCTGTCAATTCTCTTGCCACAATGTCTCTCATATCAGTTTGTTTCTTTCTATTCCTTCTGCCATCACCTTAGCACAAGCTCTCATTATCAGGCACTTGAACTATGACAATAGTCTCCTGACACATTTCCTCCATCCCTCCTCTTTTCTAGTCCAACCTTCATATTACTGCCAGTTTAATCTTACTTAAACATATCATCCTTCTACTACAAATTCTCTTTATGACATTCCTTGCATATAGTCCTATTTGTTTACTTTATATTTATGATGTATATATTAATATTATGTATCTATTGCTTCCCCATTAGAACATGCACTCCTTGACAATAAGGGTTGTTTCATTCTTTTTCTTTGTATCCCTAATGCCTAGAAAAGCCTCTGGCATACATTGGGTGCTTAATAAATGCTTGTTGATTGATTGAGGCAAGCCTTTCCACAATCTAGTCTCATCCTCTCTTTGCAGTATTTCTCCTATTCACATGTTCCAACTAAATGGGACTATTCTTTGTCCCTTAAACTTACCTCATATTTTCCCTCCTCTGTGCTTTTGTTCACTCTGTTCCCTGGAATGTCTCCAGTTCACCCTTTTGCCTGTTGGATTTCTACTCAACCTTTCAAGTCCAACTCACGTCACATCCTTTATGAAACCTTTCCTGATTTCTTCCCCCTACTCCGTCAGTAACGATTGTCCCCCTTGACCTTCACACAACATTTTGGTTTATACCCACACTTGTCAGGCAATGGATTGTAAATTTTGGGAGCATGTGCCTGTCTTATCTAAAATGTGCTTCTCCCCCAATGTCTATGTACATAATAGATGCTTAATAAATATTTGTTATGCAGAAAACAGTGGGGTTTGGGTTGCTGAAGGAAGTAGGGTAAAGTAGGACAAAGGCTGAGATTTTCCCTAGTTCCATGCAGCTCCTGAGATAATTTTCACTGACCAGGGAACATAATGTTTGAAAGTAAATTCCTCACCACTGCTCAATCCAGCTCCTTCACAATTTTGCCAAGTGGAATTCCCCAGATAATTTTCAGGGATCCAGGCTAGCAACCAATAATAAGAGAGGAATTAAAGAAAGAATTTATACTGAACAGATGAGTTTAGTTCAAAATACAGACTTAAATGTCAACAGGCTTCTCTGGTTTGCTAACTGGATGGAGCTGGTTGGTGTCTGAAATCACAAAAGAGCTAAATAGTACCAGGAACTCTGACCTAAAAGAGTTAATAAACCCCATCGTCTAATGGGGGGAAGAAGCCACATAGCAAATGAAGACTAGAAGATGATAACAGAGAATGAGAGTAATTCAGCAGAGCTGCCAATAGAGAGCAACTCAGTGGAAAAAAGCCATCACCAAAGGATTTCACTAGCTCTTTTATGGATCAAGCAGTAGCACCAGAGGCAGAGATGAGCTTGAGTGGGAATGCTTCTTTGGAAATGTGAATTCTCTGGCTACATAAAACTTTCAGTCACATGTCTTCCCTGGCCACATATGTTCCCCAGAAACCTATATCCCTTCTCCCACTGCTGATATGTTAACCTATAAAAGAGTATACCCTGTTTATGTGTGGGGAAATCTTTTGTGATGTTTATTTTGTTATATTGTTTAATTAAATATGTTTTGTTTTAAACTACTGTGTGCTCTGGCTGGCTAGTTTTTTTTAAAAACCTACATCAGTGGGGGTTTGTGATTTATGGTTCTGACCAGATGCTGCTTTACAACTTGCCTGAATGTGGGATACCTTCCAGAGTACCCACACATTATGGGCTCCTCTAAGTTCCCTACTTCTCTGGCTGTTTTTGCATTGCAAGGATCAATAGGAAATTTTTAATCTTACATTTTATCCTAGTCTGATTGGGCAGTAGGGTTTTTAAATAGTTTTTTTTTAACAGATGCAACCAGTTGCTTTGAAATAGTTATTTTTTATTTCAAGGTCAAGGTGCTGTCACCGCATTGTTGTTTATTGCTATTATGGATGTGTTGGGGTAACTAGCACTATGGATGTTCAGTCATTGGAAAATTGGTATGTGCAGTAGTAGGAGTGGACCTTCACTGAAGACTTGGGAGTACCAAAAAATGATTTGGATTAAGGAATGGAAAATTCTTAGGTAACACCGAAGTTGTTTAGGTGGAATATTTGGCGCTGCTTGAGGCATAGAGGGAGGAAGACAAAACACTGTCTATATTATGTAAGTGATCTGAAACAGTGGTACATGCCAGCATCCCTAAAGAGACAAGTGTTGTTGGTGATGTCTGGAGACTAGCTAGTAAACCCCCTGTGGTGGACTAGGACATAGTGAGAAGGTCCAAAGCAGTCCTAGGGAAAGAAGCATGGGCCAATTGAATTGTGGATCATGGTGGGAGGGCAGACACCTGCAGCTCATATTCTGGTAGTGAGTATTAGGGATGGAGAAAAGGCTGCCAGCCTGCCACTGGAAATTCGAGACACTTTTGCAAACTGTATGGTCTTGATTAAGGCTCATGACCTCTGAGTCTCAGTTTCCTCATCTATAAAATGAAAATATTGTTCTCTGAGGTCCCTTCCAGCTCTAGGTCTGTATTTCCAGGATTCTAATACATAAAAACATGGTCATTTTCAAGGGAGAACTACTGCTCCACAAATGAGGGATCCTTTGAATTCTGGTGAGTTTGGGACATTGAAATATTATGCCCATGGCAGGAAATCAATGCAGAGAAATGGAGGTGCCAAAGGAAAACCTCAGGGGAACCATGTTGTGATTTCATAAGCTCCATGAAATTGCCATGTCCCAAGGTCATGGTGCTAAAGTTCTTGGGAGGGCTGGTGGCATGTAGCGCATGAGAAATCTTAGTCAAATTCTTCCACATCTTTCAACCAGAGGGAGAGAAGGCCTCTACCTCTGTGTTATGGATGGAAAGGATAGTCCAGAGACTGGTAATCAAAGGATTTATTAATACAAAGTCAGTGAATGATCTCAGACAGGCTCAAGTAGCTATTAGGTTGATGTATATCCAGGATGGATTGGGGACACTTATCACTCCTTGATCAGCAAGGATGATTCCCTATGTGGAGTCAGTGAATATATTTGAGGCAAAGATGGCAGTCAGAGACAGGTTGGAAATCAGCAAAGCCTGCCCCAGCTGTTCCTAGTAACCCTAGCCCTAGGATAGTTCCTTATATAGAAGCCACTGAGATCAAATGAAAGCCCCCTGTGGACCACCGAGCCCTCCATATAGAGGCCTAAGGTAAATCTGTGGGGATATGAGAACAGTGGGCAGGGGTGATTCTCCCAGAGCAACAAAGGATTGTGTGGGGGATGAGAGGTCAATAGCGACTGCTTACTTCCATGTGCTCAGCAGTTTGCCATTTCTCCCAGGGAGGAGAAGGGCCATCCCTCTTCCAGACTCTCACCGGCAGTCCTAAAGCTACCTGAGGCCCTTTGGAGTATTGAAAGAAGAGAGAGGCTTAGGCTGGACTCACTCCCTTTTTAAGGGTCTTCTGAGTGACTGGCCCTTCCTGTTCAGCGGCCAGTACTTTATCACATCACAAGATGCAAGGGGGCTGAATCACACATGGTGAACAGAACATAGCCAGTGTGTCTGTCATTCTTAAAGAATCAGGGAGGGGTGAGTATGTCCCAGGCATGGGGAGCAGCCTGCACAGATATATGGAGGCAAAGGAGGCCAGAATGGGAGGGGTGAAGTTACTGGATGAAAAGTGGAAGGGAAGTACAGTGAAAGAAGGCAGGAAACATAGATTGGAGCCAGACTGTTCAAAATACTTTCAGAAACTGGAAGAAATATAGTACTCACTTTTATTTGCTCCTAAATACAGGGCATTCAGTCATCAGGACAGAGGATAATGCATGTGTTAAGGGTCAATACTGCCTATGGTCAAGTAAAATCCAATTTGTGATTACCTCTCCCTCACTAAAAGTGACTAAGTCACTAAGTGACTAAAACTGTAAGGCTTTAGGAGATCAAAGGAAGGAGAGAGCATTGTGTGCTGAAGTGCTCAAAGCAGGATCCTTGGAAGAGGTAAAGCTAGAACTGGGCCCTAGCTAGGGGTTAGGGTTTGGGAGACCAAAAAGAGAGAGAAGGGGTGGGGGAAGACAGAGAGAGAGAGACAGAGAGACAGAAACAGACTGAGACATGGAGAAACAGAGAAAGAGACACAGAGAGTCAGAGACTGAGGGAGAAGGAGACAGACAGAAACAGAGAGACAGAGAGTTAGACAGGCAGATCAACAGAGATAAAGACAGAGAGACAGAGAAAAGGGAGATAGAGAAACAGAGAGAGGGAGACAGAGAAAGAGGGAGAAGGAGGAGATAGAGAGCAAAACAAAGACAGAAAAGAGAGACAGAAACAGAAGGATACAGAGAGACCAAGAGAGCTAGACAGGCAGATATATATATAAAGAGAGAGAGAGAGAGAGAGAGAAAGATAATAATTCATAGGATCATAGGATTCGGAGGTAAAGGGGGCTTTAGAAATCTTCCAATCTGACCTCCTTTTATAGGAGAACACCAAGGCCTAAATCATTATGGTCATTTAACTTACCTCAGGTCATGCAGAGAGTAAGTTAGTCAGGATTGGAACCCAGGTCTCCCAACTTCAAATTCAGCGTTCTTTCCCCCCAATTGAGATCAGGAATAATAATGCTCCCTCCAAGCTCCAGCCCTTCATCTCCAACTGCCCAGATCCTGGTTCTAGATTAGGGGTTCTTAAGCTGAGCCTGTGGAGATTTCAAAGGGTCTATACATTTGAATGGAAAAAATTACATCTTTATTTTCACTAATCTCTAATTACAATTTAGTATTGCTTTCCATTATGAATTAAAAACAAACAAACAAACAACATTATTCTGAGTACCAAAGGAGTTCATAATACAAAAAAAAGTTAAGAACCTCTGGCCTAGAGCCAGCATCAGAGGTCATCTCATCTAATATTTTATGAGTAGGAAACTGAGGCCTGGGAAAGTTAAATGGCTTCTTCAGGGTCAGACAGATAGTAAATATCATTGGCAGGATGCAAATTAGGACCTCCTACTCCAAAGTTTGTGATGACTTTGCCTATGTCTACTCGCCTGACCTACCACGGGGGCAAACACGGCATCTTCACCATCACCATTCCTATCTCTACCATCTTGCTTTTTCAGCTTCTCTCTACATTACTATTTCCTCCCCTACCCATTTATTTCCATCTTTTTCTGTCTTTCTCTTTTCTCTCTGTCTTATATTACCCTCCCTGAAACTAGCGTAGTATTATGTTGAGGAGGAACTCAATTCAACTTTCCTTCTGTGTCTCTCTATGCATTTCCCTGCACACACACACACACACACACACACACACACACACACACACACACACACACCCCTAATGAGGGTCTTCTTTTTATTTCACCTTCTCTCTCTTTCCCAACCCCTCCCCCTCCATCCACACCACCCAACACTATACAACTGTTTCTACAGAGGCTGGGAAATTGTCCCTCGTGACAGATCGACCTTGAAACAGCTGTTTAATAAAATATGAGATCAGGAGGAGACAGCCAGCAGCCAGCCCTCCCCTCTACCCCCCCTCTGCTGCCTCTCCTCTCCCTTCCCCAGCCAGAATGAGAAGCCACCAACTCCAGAGACAGTGTTGTTGTTATGGTTGTTCAGCCATTTAGTTGTATACAACTCTTAATGACCTATGTGGGACTTTCTTGGCAAAGATACTGGGGTAGTTTGCCATTTCCTTCTCCAGTGGATTAAGGCAAATGGAGGTTAAGTGACTAGCCCAGAGCTAGTAACTGTCTGAGGCCAGATTTGAACTCAGATCTTCCTGTCTCCAGGCCCAGCTCTCTATCCACTGAGCCATCTAACTGCCCAGAAACAATAGGGCCGCCACAAATCCAGGCCTCCCCAAGGCTCCTAGAGAAAAGGTATGCTATCAGGGGAAAGTTGCCCATATCCCAAAACATCTTCCACACTAATAATGCCAGAAGCTTTGCCAATAACAACACACTCCTTGGGGTTCAGGATTTTTTTTAGATGGGAATCCCTTTGACTGAAGGATAACATGAAGGGTAGGGAGGCAGAAAGTGTGACACGTTCAGCCTGTAGCGCTCCATTAGATTTTGTGATTGTAGATTCAGAAGTGGAAGTCATCTCAGACACTAACTGGTCAATTTTGCTCATCTTACAGATGAGGAGACTGAGACTCACAGAGATTAAATGATTTGCTCAGTTCACATACATCCTAAATGTCAGAGGCATGATTTGAACCCAGTTTCTCTGACTCCAGGGCCACTGCTTTTTCTCTACTGATTCACTCTTACCCCTCATTTTATAGATGAAGAAAGTGAAGCCCAGAGAAGGGGAAGTCTATACTATAGTATCCTTCTATTAGGAAGAAGGAGGAGGAGGAAAGAGGCTAAAATAATATTTTTGCAGCCCAATGTCCATAAACTCAGGCTATAAACAGAAACCTTTCCTCTGCACCTTGCTGGCAACTTTTCGGCATGAATAAAGTTTATTAGATAGTACACTAGAGAGACCACTGGAGTTTGGGTCAGGAGCCTTGTATGTGAGTTCAGGCTCTGCTACTTACTGTGTAATTTTGGGCAAGTCCCCTGTCTGGCCTCGGTGAGTTCTTTATATCTCCCGTTAATGGAAGGATACTATAATATAGGGGCAGCTGGGTGGCACAGTGGATAGAGTGCTGGGCCCAGTGTCAGGAAGGTGCGTCTTCCTGAGTTCAAATCTGGCCCTCACCCATTTGCCTCAGTTTTCTCATCTGTAAAATGACCTAGGGAAGGAAATGGCAAACCACTCCAGCATCTCTGCCAAGAAAACCCTAAATGGGGTCACCAAGAGTCAGAAACAATTGATCAACAACTACAGTACAGACTTTTCCTTCTTCCCTGAATTACTGCAGCACCTGAATCTCATTGAGATACTAGCCCTTAGCACAGACAGCTTTATTTCAACACCTGTTTCTTCAGATTCTGTATGGGAGTTAGAGGATCATAGATAAAGAGCTGGAAGGGGCCTTCGAGACCATTGAGGGGACCTCTCTCATTTTGTAAATAAGTAAATGGGGGCCAGCAAGGGAAGTGACTTACCAAAGGTCTTACAGAGAGTGAATAGAAGGCTTGTTATCTGAACCCTGCTCTCTATCTGCAAATCCAGCACTCTGCACTGAACCACACTGCTATCTCTCCCCATGTCTCAACCGAGCTCCTCGAAGGCAGGGACCATGTTTTGCCCTTCTCTTCCTTGCAGGGGAAGTAGGTGTTCAAGAGATGTTTGACCAGTGAATTAATTTTTTAAAAAAAATGGTGCAGACCTACATGAGGAACTGACCAGAGAGACAAAGGACAGTCATCTCTCTGGGCTCCTTGCTTCTTATGCCAGTCTACAGTTACCAATTATCGTATCTCTGGAGCAGAGGATCCCTTTGGGTTGGAGCCAGGGAGGGGGGCTAAAAGTTGGGGGAGGGTCAGAATCAAGTGGGGGTGGTGGGGATATGGTCCAGGCAAGGAGATTAAAGGCAAGAATTTAGGTCCAGAATCTCCTTCCCAGTCCATTGCTGCGAACAGACATCACCTTGCAAACAGATGCAAGAAAGTAGCCTAGTTAAATGTTCTTCTTTCTCTGAGATTGTTGTACTCTATTTAGGGTTTAAAAACCTTTGAATGAAAAATCTAGAAACACTTATTAAGGGTGAACTATGCACCAGGCGCTATCCTAGGTGCTGGGGAGACAAAGAGAATGATAAGCCTATCCCTGCCCTCAAGGAGCTGATCTTTTATTGAAGAGACAGTTTGTACACAGACAAAGGTACGTGCATAGGTTGGAGGCACCATGGTGCTTTAAAGTGCTAATAGGGTCAGGAGAGGAGATGGACAGACTGGAGCAAAAGACTGGGAAAGAAGGATGAATGCTATGATGGAGGATGGGGGGGGAATAGTCAAGGAGAGGAAATAGGAGAGAGAGAAGAGAAGAACTGAAGATGAAACTCTGGTAGGGAGGCAGGGGAGGACCAGGCTGAGGGGTAGATCTGCACCCCTATCTTAAATGCTGTGACCTGGGACAACCATCATACCCACCCTGGCCTAGTTATGCCACTACCTATACCCACCTCCTTCCACTCGGCTGCTGATCTTGCCTGAGTGTTGTTCTGTACCCCCTGCTTTTGCTGCTCACTCCCATGGGAACCCTTTCAACCTGTCACTGGCCCTGATACCTGAGCTGGATAAAGTCAGTAAGAGAGAGAAGGCCTAAAGTGGTTTCACCTGGGCTTGAGGTATGTTATAACTGAGAGAAGCACAAAGAATTGTGTGTGCATGTGTGTGTGTGTATGAGAGACCGAGACAGAGGAAGGGAGGAAGAGACAGAGGGAAAGAGAGAGAGGGAGAGCAAGGGAGAGAGAGAAAGAGGGGGAGAGAGAGAGAGAGAGAGAGAGAGAGAGAGAAGAGTGGGCATGAGAGAATGAGTAAAAATGAAAGAAAGAGTGAGTGAGAGAGGGAATGAAAAATAGAAGTGTAAGATAATAAGAATTAGAGAAAAATGAAAGATAGAATGAGAAAATAAGAAAGAGTGAGAGAAATGGAATGAGAAAGAATTAAAAAGAGAACTGAGAAGGAACAAGTGAAACAAAGACAGAGAAAGGAAAATATATTAAGACTAAGAGAGGAGGAATGAAAGAGGAAAAAGATGAAAAATAATGAGAGAAAGGGAATAAGGAAGAATTGTAGAGTGGTGAGAAAGAAAAAATAGAAAAAGAGTAGATTAGAAAAGAAAGGGAGAGAGAGGAGAGAGAGAGGGAGGGGGAGAGAGAGAGACAAGGAGAAACAGACACAGAGAGAGAGAGGCAGAGACAGAGAGAGAAAAAGAGGAAGGGAAAGAGAGAGGGAAGAAGGGAGGGAGACAGAGACAGAGGCAAAGACAGAGGAAGGGAGGGAGAGAGAAGAAGGGGAGGAGAAAGAGAAAGAGGGAGGGAGAGAGAGAGAAACAGAGAGACAGAGGGAGAAAGAGAGAGAGGGGAGGGAGAGGATAGGAGAGAGAGAGAGGAGAGAGAGAGAGAAAGAGAAAGAGAGACAGAGAGACAGAGAGAGAGAGAGACAGACAGAGAGCACTTTCAGGCAGGTGTTGATGCCCAGATGTCACACTGATACTGCCAGTGATGGGCTGCCCCAGTTTCTCTTCCTCTGCTGTCAAGCTGTCATCTGAAAAGATCCAGTTTACCTGAGCTGAGCATGCACCCACTCCACACATGTATACCCAGACACATGCACATACATGCACATGCACTTAGAGGCACTGAGACACACACCAATTCCTACAGTTTTTGACCTATGTATTCACAATCACACACACGCACACACACACACACACACACACACACACACACATTCTCCCACACCCAAAGCGCCAGAAACATCGAGGGTGGATAACTGGGTCACCCCTTAAGGTTTGCCTCCTCCATGAGGCCTGCCCTGACTGCTCCAGCCCACACTGACTGAGCTCCCCCTCCTCTGAGCTGAGAATCCATAATTGGAGCAATAACTCAAAGTCATTTTAATGTGGGCAAAGTAAATAATCCAGCAGAGGACGAAAAGCCCCAGACACGTCGCCAGCGGTGTATGGCCACCTTTTCCAGGGCGGTAAATCAAGTCTGTTTCAATTGAATTTAACCTGTCCAAGTGATCCCTGGGTAGTGGGCCCTGGGCTTAACAGGGTTGGTGGGTAGGGGTGAGGGTGGGAAGAGAAAAAGGGGACACCCTGGCTCTTGGGCTCACATTCT
>NW_020953037.1:0-33268 GCF_900497805.2 Vombatus ursinus | reverse complement strand
TGTGCATTTTTCCATTGGCCCATCCACAGACAAGTAGAAATGATACTAGGATTACTACTGCTTGGGATTATCCTGGGTTTATTACTTTTTCTGCCCTATCCCTTGTAGTAGATAATTGAGAGTTGACTCCATTATGTGGAGAAATAATAAGACTGTTATTCACCCCGCTTCTGGTGTGAAGATGGCTCTTCTGGTTAGTTGAGTGGCCTCTGAACTGTGAGCCCAGTGGTGGATCAGGTACACTGGACCATCTATACCCTCTTACTTGGTCCCTTTTGTAAGCAAGGGAATGATATCTTTCAAGACAGCTGGCTGAAGCCAGGAGTTAATCTCTAAATGCCAAAGACTATTTAATATTGGACAGGTCTCTAGACATCACCTAGGCCACTTCTCTCATTCCACCAAAAAAAAAATTATGAGAAGACTTGCCTAAAGAAACATGGTGAGTCAGTGTTAAAGCCAGGATTTGAACCCAGGTATTTTGACTCCAAATTTGGTGTCCTCTCCACTATATCGCATTTTGCTTTTCAAATTGGGAATAACGCAATTGAGGGGTTTCCATTTGCTTCTGAGCTCTCCATGGTACTACTTCAGCAGATACCTCATTTCTATCACTGAGTCCCATTTCCAGCATTTAGACCTCATTTATGTCACTGAGCCCCAAATTCCTAGCCCTGAGCTCTCATATACATTACTGAGCTCCCATTACCAGCACAGAATCCTCATTCTTGTCACTGAGCCTCTCATCTCTGACACTGAGCCCTTCTTCCTGACATTCAGCCCCCATCCCCATTAGGTCCCTATCCTTGATATGGAATTTCCAGTTCTGCCTCAATCCCCAACACTAAACCTTATCTCTAGCACTGCACCTCTGTTATCATGCAGCTGGAAGAGACTTTGAAAACCTTAGAGTCCACCCTCGTCCTAATTTTACAGATGAGGAAGCTGAGGATCTAGAGAACTTAGGTGACTTGCCCAAGGTCACACAGAGCACAGCAGATCCATGATTCTGACCTAGCTCTTCAGACTCTAAATTCCCCTCATATTATTGATGCCCCACTCCCAGCACTGAGCTCTTGGTCCCTCATTACTGGAATGAAGGATCAGGCACTGACAATTTCAGGCAAAGCTTTTCTGCTGTCTTTTTCCTCTCCTTTTGCCAAACAGATGAAAACCAGAGATGCTAGGACTTCATGGCTCTTAGAAGAAAGCCTATATTTCTGACACTGAGCCATCCATCCCCATGTTGAATCTTTATTCCTGACCCTGGGCCCCCATCCTTAGAAGTGAATCCCCTTCCCTGACTGAGCCTCCAGCCTTGTCCCCAACTCCAGTACTGAACTGTCATTGCTGTCACCCAAGACCCCATCTTCAGTACTGAACTCTCATCTCTATCAATGAGCTCCTATCCCCAGAACTAAACCCTCATCCCTTGAACAGTTTCCATTTCTGGGACTGAGCACTGGAACTCCTATCCCCCATCCCTATTCTTCATTCCAGACACTCAGCCCCCATCCTCATCACTGAACCTTCACCTCTGGCACTGAGTCCCCTACTCCAGGAATGGGAAGATTTAAAATTGCTTTTCATTGAATAATGGAGGACTCAGAAGAAATCCTTACATGATTTTCAAAGCCCCTAGATTCAAGGGCAGTCCAGTTATACTTATCCCCTAGTCAGAACCACACCAGCCACTCCCTCAAGAGGATCCCACTTTCCTTTGTTCATCCAACATAGATTTATTCAGTGCTTACTTTGTGCAAAGCCCTGGGCTTGGTCTTGAGATATATAAAAATTTTAAAAAGAACATAGGTCATGACTTCAGAGAGTTTATAAACTAGTGCAGAGATAAAATAGGTACCTAGATACATCTATGATGCAAATTGGAAAATCATAAAACCTTTAGCAGAGGTCCACCAGAGTGGCTCAAGAGATCCCAGCAAGGAATGGTGGATCACTTCTAGGTGGTTGGACCAGGGCTCACGAAAAACCATGTATTCTTTATGAAGGACATATCACTTGAGCTAAAACTTGAAGAAGATTAGGCATTCCAAGATGGGGAATTTTGGAGAATGTCCATTACAGGCACCCTGGATGGTCTGAGAAAGCAGAGAGGCAGGAGGATGCCAGATGAGATTGAACTCACCGTGGCTGGAGTATTGGAAAGGAGATAAGTACCATGGAATAAACCTGGAAAGGTAGGTGGGAGTCAGTCTGTGGAGCTTCTTAGGAGCCAGGAGCAAAGAATTCGTGCTTTGCCCAATGAATGTCAAGACTTCAATGAATCAAGGGATGTTCTACTTGAACAGAAGCAGAGGAAAGGCACAACTAGGGAAACAAGATGCACAATGACTACACCAATGTAACAACAAACTGAAAACTATGTAATTATAATAACCAACCTTAGCGTCAAAGAAAAATGTGATACTCCCCCAATCTTCACAGAGGAGGGTAACTTAGGGCACAAAACATTACATATACTGTCAGGTAGATAAGTTCTTAGTTTTTGCAGAATATCTGTCTTTCCTTCTTTTGTTATAACTGATGGTTTGTTGGGAATAGGGAGGAAAATATTCAGAAATGAAGATGATGAGAAAAAAACCAAGAGGTACCCATAAATGTTTCATCCTGTGGCAATGAGGAGTCACTGAAGAGGGGAATGACATGGTTGGACCTTGTATCTTGGCAATTGGGTAGAGAGAGAAAAGACTTGAAACATGGAGAGTAGCTAAAAGGATAATGCAATAATCCAGGAGAGTAGTCTGAACTAAGATGGTGATGAGGTAAATGGAAAGGAGGAAATGGAAGAAAGAGATGTTGCAGAGATAGAAACAATAAGATTTGGCATCTGATTGGATGCGAGGAGGAGTGAGAGGGAAGAGACAGAGATGACTCTGAGTTCCAAGCCTGGGAGAATCCTCAACAGATGTAGGGAGGCTGAGAGGAGGGTCAGGTATGGAGGGAGATGATGAAGTTCAATTTGAGACTTACTGTGATTATAGAATCATGAGAGTTAGAGCTGGAAGAGTCCTTTTGAGATCTAGTTCTGTTCATGGGCAGCAAGGTGGTGTAGAGTGCTAGGCCCAGAGTCAGGAAGACCTGAGTTCAAATCCAGTATCAGATGCTTACTAGCTGTGTGACTCTGGGCAAGTGGCTTATCCCCATTTGCCTCAGTTTCTTCATCTGTAAAATGAGCTGGAGAAGGAAATGGCAAAACACTCCAGTATCTTTGCCAAGAAAATCCCAAAAGGGAATCAAGAAGAATCAGACACAACTGAAAAACAGCTGAACAACAAAAACAAAGTCCGACTCAATCATTTGACAGATGGCTAAGGCCCAGAGTGACAAGGTGATGCTTAAGTTCACACAGGTAGTAAAGAGAGCAGAACCAGAATTGGAATTCAGATCATCTCCTTGTTATCTAACACTCTTACATCATACTGTCTCCTCTTTGAGTCTGAGGTGTCAGTGGGCCATTCAGGCAGCTAGGGATGTGGCCCAGAGCTTTCAGTTTAGTCTGTATTAAACACTGTCTCCCCTCCTCCCCACAGGAAACTTGACTTCTTGAAGTCTTGCCACCATCACATCCTCTTGCTCACTTCTGTGTGGTTCTGGAAATTCTCCTTAGAGGGCAGGATGTAGGAAATCTCAGAGGCTCTAAGTCACTTGAACTCAAGGTTCGAATCTCCTACTTTGTGCATAGATGTGACCTGAGGCAGGGGGCTGGACAAGATGTCCACAGAAGAGTGCTTTCAAAATTCATATTCATTGGACACAATAATCATTGGTACCTGGAAGTACTGATGTCAGCCCCTCATGTTGGACCTCAGGAATCCCAAGGTCTTCCTGGGACCTGATTCTTCAGGTTGGAGAGGCAAGTGGCTGTGGAGACTGCTTCTCCTTAGGATAGCATAGGACCCGCTGTGCCATTTCTCTCCTATTACATTGGGACTCATCACCAGAGAACTGGTCAATATGGTGGAAAGGTAAGTTTGACTTGATGAGTGACTGGGTGGGAAAGGGTGGGCCACATCACCAGCTAGCATCCTGATAAAGAGCAAGAAGAAGAGGAAGAGGTAGTGGACATGGAGAAGGGACTGCAAATCCAGGCCATGTTGAGGGTGTGGCTGGAATGACACGGCCCTAAAAGGGGAGTCCAAAATGTCTGCACTAAGACATTCACAGCTGCCTGATGCTGAGTTGGAAGAAAATTTCAATTGCCTATTGCTCCAAAGACTGGAAGAGGCTAATCAAAATTGAATGGCACAGGGCAGGATTCTAGGCTTAGGAGAAGCCAGACATGGTCCTGATGCCACTGGCTGGGGTGAAGTACTCATCTCTAACAACTCCACTCCACTTGAAACCTCAGTTTCTCCCATCAATAACCATTAACAGCACCCACCCTCACTCTCCACTGGGCTCATCAAATTAGAAAATTTTTCCTCAGAGACTGGATAGAAAAGACTCTGACTGTTTGGCTGCAAAAGACCAAGGGGGCAGAGTCAGCAAAGTGCATAGCAATTCGACTTTGCAACATGTTTTTCTATCCATTCTCTCATCTGATCTGGGAAAGTCATTGGGTCACCGTTTTCTTCATTATTAAAATGAAGGGGTCAGATTTAATGGTCTCCAAGGTCTGACATTTTATGTCTCCTTACAATAGCTGGGAGAAGTAAGCAGGGTAGGTATTATTTATGTCCATTTCACAGTTCTTCCACTAAAGTCTTCCTGTGATATCTCATTATGGACAGAGGTGATGCTGGGTTCTTGAAGCCAGTGTTTGGAGGGTACAATCTCTAGCAGGTCCTGCTAAACTGAGAAAGTTTCAAGTCAAGTCCAGTGACAGAACGTGTCTGTCATATGAGTACCCACCTAGCTAAATGTGAAGCTCATGAGCACATGACTGGCCACCAGGGGAGGAATATCTTGGCCATGGCAGCCCTAAACAAGAGTTTAGGAGGAGGTTGGATCAGTACTGATGAAAGGACTACCCAGTCCCGTGAAATCAGGGATTTTTCAAGGTATTAAAGTGCTTTATATGGAAGGGAACTGAGGATCAGAAGGGAAATGACTTGTCCAAGTTGCAGCAGAGCCAAACTCTTTTCCACTCTATCCAACTGCCCCTGGAGTTCAATCCTTGTGATGGGTTGAGGAGAAGAAGAAAGTACCGCACTCTGGCATTGTTGATACTCACTTGGGGGGCCTGGGAAGTCAACAAAGGAGGCAGGAGGTAGAGGGGGAATGAGCGAGAGGATTCAGACACAGCCACACTGGCAGCTATTTTTAACACTGCCCCGATCTCAGGGAAAGAGCCAATTCCCTCTCCCCAGGAGGGAAATAGCAGTATTTCCCTTGCTGAGGTCAGCTGGGTGTTGAGAGGCTGACAGATGGGGGAGGCAAGAGAAAGGAAATACGAGGTAGGGGGGTACACAGTTCTTCACTAAACCTAGAATCCCATCTCTGACATTCAAGTTTTGGGTGGGATGGGGAATCCTAGATCTATGTCCAGCAGCCTCTCGAGAAGGTGTTTTAACCTGGCTCAATTTTCAGTTTCTCTTCCCCCCTCCCCCAATACTTCCAATGACCTTGGAGAAGTCATCTTTCCCCCTGTCCTCCCACTCTCTAACCATACATCAATATACCTAACAGTCTCCATCTGTAAAATGGGCCTCATTGAGTTTCAGGGACAGAAAGGACCTTGAGAAATTATTGAGCTCATTCTTCTACTCCCAGAGGAAGATACCTAAACCATCTCAGATAGTTTTGTATTTATTTACTCTGGAGAAAGGAGGAGCATCCTCAAATTCCCTTTTAAGCTCATTCTACCACAGTCAACCTCTTGTTCAACACCATTATACTTAAAATCCAACCCCACCCCACGCAATTGCTCTTCAAGAAAAACACCCTCTTCTCCTTGTCTCCACTACATGCCTCTCCCATTAATAGGACCCTGAACAAAAAACAAGGTTAAGAAAATTTAAAAATGCATACTTGCTTAAGTCTGATTTGCCAGTCTGCCTGGCTCCAGTTTCTGGTGGGGAGTCAGTTTGGAGTTCTCCTGGGTCTTTGACCTCAAGATGCCTCTGGGAGAGGAACTCCTCTACTCCCATCCCCACCCTTCATTCAAAACTCTGCCTCTTCTCTTTCCCTGAGATATTCAAAGAGTCACAGGGAACTGAGATGGTAGGAGTGAGAGATCAAAGGGGTGAAGGAGAGAGCAGAGGATGGGGTTTGGGGAGGGAATGATCACCTGGGTGAGAAAGAATTATTTGGGGGGGTAGTGCAAAGTTGTTGGTGAGTAGTGAGGCCTCTAGCCTGGGGGGACATCCGGACAGTGCCTCACACCCCTCGGGGCCTCTGATTCTCTGTTCTTGGGTCCCCCAGGAAGCTATACTAGCAATGATAGAAAGAGATGGGGGAATATAAAGTCATCCAGAAAGAAGTGCAGAGAGGACTATGGAGTCCTTAGCTGGAGCTGCTGCTCTTCTTCTCACCCCCACCCTCTATTAGCAGCACTTTTCTCTTATGACTGGGGTTCCAGATGCTGGATCCATATGCAGCCCCATCCCTTTGGCAACAGGATCCCAGGGATAATTAGAACCCCTAGGTTCTTGGTGGCTCTACCTCCCCTCTGTTAAAGGGGGCATGAGACATATCCACCCCTTCCAAACCCCCCAGCTTTCTCTGCCTGGGGATGGTATATGGGATGGTATAGGATGCAGCCATTCCAATCCCGGCTCCTTTCTATTAAGAAGGGCAATGAAGAGACTTTAGAAGAGGAACTGCTCTACCAAAGCTTCTTCCTTCTTGCCTTTACTTGGGGATAGGAACAGCACTAAAGCTAGCAATGAAGCAGCTTTTGTCAGTCCCCCAGGCTGCCCACTCAGCATCCTCTGCACTCTGTGACTCTCCAGAGTCATCCACCATGGTCATCCAGATGCAGTGGCCCAACCATGTGGGGCAGGAGCCCTCAGCATCCTCCTGAATCCCCCAGAGGTGGAAGGATCCACTAAATGTTTCCTCATTCAAACTCACCACCACCAGTTAAGTTTTTTGCTCATCTTGAAGGAAAAAGGGCTGAGTGCCCCGTTATTTATGTTTGTGGTGTGTGTGTGTGTGTGTGTGTGTGTGTGTGTGAGAGAGAGAGAGAGAAAGATTCTGGGGGGTACTTCTGGTAGGCAGGGTGGCGGTTACCCAGAGAACTTTTCAAGTGTCCTCATTCTTGCCCATCTATGCCCCTCCCCCAATTGAATTAAGCCACAAGAGATTCACTTATGCCCTTAGTCAGGGTCTTGGAGACTGATATATGTACACACTCACTCACTTCTCCACTAAACAAACATACACACTGGAAATTTTCTAGCCCACATTGGCTTCAGAGCAGACAAACCCCAGCTGCCTCTTGTCCATGGGAAGAGAGAGTCTCTTCGCCCCCACCCTACACAAACACACAGACACACTCACAACACTGCCCAGACCAATAATCCTTCCCCCTCTTCCTCTTCTGCCACCACTACCTCCTCCTCCTCTTCCTTCTCCTCCTCTGACTCCAGAGTAAATACCCTGCCCTGCAGAAGGAGATGAAAGATGCTCAGCAAGAAAGAAGCACTATTCTCTAGCCCCAGTCCAGGCCAGCCCCAGACACGAACCATCCTTCCTTCTTTCCTGGGCTACTAGGAGATGTTTCCCGACGTCCCCCATTCCCCTCTGGCCCTCCCCAGCCCTTGGCTCCTTACCTTCCTGCGGGCTTCCCCACCCTCTCTCCAGGGCTCGGGGGGCTGATGCCTGGATCTTCCTCCTCTTCTTTATCTTCTTCTCCACCTGCCTCCCTCAGCCCTACAGACCTGCCTCCTCGCCCAGTGCCTTGTCCCCCTTTTCCCTGCCTCTTCTCCCCCTCCCAGCTCTGTGCTCTCCTTCTCCTCCTCCTCTTCCAGCTCTCTATTAGGCTCCGGTTGCTGAAATGCTGGACAGCTCATCACCATGGAGCTCAGCCTCCTCTTTCCTTCCCCTCCCGTCAAAGGTTGCCAGAAAGGCCCAGGTTCCAGTGACTTAAAGGAACTCTCTGTTGCCATCTTCAGGCTAGGAGGAACAACTACTCCAGGCTTGTCTGCTTGAGGCAGGATTAAGAACAGCAGGGAAATGCCATCTGGAACATCAGTTTAGGGAGGGTAAAAGACTGGCTAGATGTTGATGCCCCAAGATTTGATGGTGTTCCTTCCCTCTCTCCTTCCTTCCTTTCTTCCTTCTTCCTTTCCTCTTTTTGTCCCTATCTCCCTTTTTCCTCCCTTCACTTATTTTTCCCTCACTCTTTCCCTGCCTTTTTTTCTTCCTTCAAGAAAATAAACAGTCATAAAATCATTTGGTTTATAATGGTTAGAGATTGATTTAGGCTAACTCTAAGGCCCAGCTCAAGGTCCAGCTCCTTCAGGAAGTTTTTCCTGGCTAATCCTGCTCACAGAGATCTCTCTCTCTCCTCCAAAAGACTTAAATCCTGCCTCCTCCCCCAGGTCAAGAGTGAGTCGGACTTACTTTGCTTCCACTGAACAGACATGTAGCCTGGACAGTCTGCCACTGTTACTTATCTTTTTGTTCGTGGATGCCTGGTCTCTATAGCTAAGTTAAAAACTCCCAGTTAATTTGGGACCATATACCACTGCCCCCACTGCCACCACCCCACATACAAACAGAGAAAAGCTGAACAGAGGCCTAGGAACCAGAGTAGGTAGCCCATGAAGAGTTGCTTGATTGGCTCTGAAACCTAGCTAACTATCTATCTATGAGATAAACATCTATTTCTCAACACCCCCCCCCCCGCCCCCAGCCTGGCTGCAAGGCTTCTTCCCACAAATGAGTCTTCAGTCCTCATATTCCCTAGCTCTGGTAGAGAAATATCCACCCTTCCACCACTAACAAAACATATACACATAACCGGGGGGGGGGGGGGTGGAATGTCAATTCTGGAGCCAGAAGATATGGGTTGAAATTTGGCCTCTGATGCTTACTATCTGTGTGGTCTTGGGGAAATAATTTAGTTTCCCTGGTCCTGAGTTTGCTCATTTATAACATGAGAGAGTTGAACTAAATGGTCTATAAGGTCCCTTCCAACTCAGAATCTATGAACTTGCTCCTTCTGGCCTCCTAGTCTTCAGGGCAATTCACCTGAACAAGCTGGAAATGCCCTGTCCACTCTTCTCCTCCAAACCCAGTCCCAACTCAAAAGGCAACACTTCCAGGAAGGCTACCTTAATTCCAATTATTTCAACTAATTCAGATTCTTGTCCTTCTTATCAGACCAAGGCTTTCAGAGGACAGAAGCTGTTTCCCTCATCAGACCAGGGGCTCCTTGAGGGCAGGAGCTGCACCCGCCCTCCCTCCCTCCCTCTCTCCCCCCACCCATTATACTTATGACTCCCTAAGAATATAAGTCCAGGGGTTCCTGAGGAAAGAGACTAGGTCTTTTCCTTCCTCCTTTATGTCAGGGTCCTACACAAGGTTAAAGATTGGTATATGGGAGCACACATCTATGAACCCATGAAATACTTATTCTGGGCAAATATTCAGTCATTCATTCATTCATTCAACAAACATTTATTGTCAACCACATGAAAAGCTATGGGCTGATGCCCAAGAGATCTGAAGAAGAGGATACTATCTGATTCCTACCCTACAGCTATGATTAGTTCCTCCAATCCCAAAAAGGGACACTAGGGGGACCTACATAAGGCTTGAAAGAGGTTATTTTAGGACAAAGAAAAGCCATCTTCCTTCTATGTGGTAGAGAGTGTACTCCTGGAATTCATCCCCCCCAAGAGGCTGAAAACAGGATCCTGCAGGACTAGAGAAATTCCTGGATGACATTATCACTTGATGCTTCTTGAGGGGAAATCAGATCTATCTGAGCTATGTCTAACCTGGGAGGATGAGGACAGGGAGGATGAAGACAAGGAGGATCATGGCCTTCTCAATATAGAAGAGGCCCCAGAGACCATCTAGTCCAACCCCCCCCATTTTACAGATGAGGAAATTGAGGGTCCGAGGACCTTAAGCAATTTGTCCAAGGTCACACAAATGGCTACTACCCTTAGACAGTGTATTACCCAGTCTTTTAGAAAGAATCATTTGCTGGAGGAACTGCAGAGGTTAGCGGGGAGAGGCAATTCTGATGTTCTCGTGTCAACACAGAGCATGGAACTTGCTATGATTTCCTTAATGGAGATATGCTTAAGAATAATGGGACCCCAGCCAGCCCCTGGGTACTTTTGCAGGGGAAGTAAAGAGAACATTACATAGATGCTGATAACTTTATGTCCAGAACTGGGTCAGGTGACCCAGTGGATACAGTATTGACCTTGGAGTCAGGAAGACCTGAGTTCAAATCAAGCCTCATATACTTCCTAGATATGTGACTCTGGGAAATTCATGTAATGTCCCAGTTTTTTCATCTGTGAAATAGCAATGATAATGGCCCCTATATCACAATTGGGAAGATAGATTTGTATAGTGTTAATTAATTAACATTAATTCACACTATATAAATGCTAGCTATTGTTATAGGACTCTGGTTTTCTTCAAAACTCAGTGTAAACACCGCCTTCTACATGAAGCCTTGACTGATCTCCACAGCTACTAGAACCCACACTTAATGAATTACCTTGTATTTATATTGCATCTATTCTGAATATACTGAAAAATGTACATGTTGTCTCCTCCAATAGAATGCAAGCTCCTTGAGGGCAGGCAGGGGCTGTTTCACTGTCTTCTTTGTGTTACCAGTGCCTAGCACAAGGTAAGTTCTTTTGTTTATTTATTTATTTAGGGGGGGCTAGGCAATGGGGTTAAGTAACTTGCCCAGGGTCACACAGCTAGTAAGTGTTATATGTCTGAGACTGGATTTGAACTCAGGTCCTTCTGAATCCAGAGCCAGTGCTCTATCCACTGAGTCACCTAGCTGCCCCACAAGGTAAGTTCTTAATAAAAGCATGGTGATTGCATTTATTGCTTAATTAAGCTAGGTGCTGTAGCAGATAGAGCACCAGGCCTGAAGTCAGGAAGATCTGAGTTCAGGTCCTGCCTCACACACTTACTAACTGTGTGACCCTAGGCAAGTCATCAAATTCCCGAATCATAGAATTTGAGAGTTAGAAGACCTTAGCAGCCATCCAATCCAAATCAAACACGAAAGGAATCAGAACACCATTCAGGAAAAATTCAAAGAAGCACAGATAACAAGCATTTATTAAATACATAAAATTTAATGTGTTTGGGGGTCAGGTAGATACTTTAGTGGCTAGTGTTGGATTTCAAATCAGAAAGATCTGCATTCAAATCCTGCTTCAGACATTTATTAGCTGTGTGACCCTAGGCAAGTCACTGTTGAGCCTCAGTTTCCTCTTTTATAAAATGGGTGCTTTAGGGGCAGCTAGGTGGCACGCCGGCCCTGAAGTCAGGAGGACCTGAGTTCAAATTCGGCCTCAGACCAAACACTTGACATTTACTAGCTGTGTGACTCTGGGCAAGTCATTTAACCCAAATTGCCCAAAAATTAAAAAAAATAAAATGGGTGCTTTAATTAGCACCTCCTTCACAGGGTGTATGGGGTATTCAAGGAGGACCAGTACCTCTGGCCTGCCGAGCCTTCTCAGGGCTGCTCATCCACCTTTGGTGTCTACCTTTCACTCCCACCTGTGACTCTAAGAAGCTGTAGCATGTGCAGTGGTCACACCCCAGTAAAACTGTCTATGCAGATGGGCTAAACCAGGTTGAGAGTAACCAATGGGCATGAAACCCATCAGTGAGTTAAAAGAATGTCTACCCCAAACATGTAAAGACTTCCCCTGGTGGAATGGGCAAAGGAGAACGATTTGTTTCAATGGCCATGAAGGTGGCTTAAGCAGGCACTGTGGAGTGCTTAGAGCTTGGTCAGGCACTGAAGATGCCAAGGTCATCCACTGCATCCTGGGCCATTGTCAGTCATCCTGACTTTTGTCCTGCCACTGGACTTCAATGACCCTGAAAGAGAGTGAGGCTGATGACTTTGTGCAACTCTGCCTTACTTAAATTCAATTCAAGAATGAGTCAAGACATCACCTTGTGATGTCATTGGTCCTCTTCAAAAAATGAAGGATAAACAACTTCACAGGGTTGCTGAAAGGCGCAAATGAGCCTCTTCTCAACATATGAAGTGCTAGCTATTATGATAATGTTTGACTAATCAATATGACCTGGCCTCCTCAAGCCAGGACTTCACTTTGGAAGGGTTGATGACAAAGAGAGTGTTCAACCTGACTTACATTTCCTGGCCAGGCAGCTCAGGCTCAGGGTTTGTTTTCTTCTCCAAGAGTCAGATAGATGTCCTGCATTCTCAGAGTTACCACTGAAATCCCACACTTTGGCTGGGAGCTCAGGGGGTTGAGGCTGGGGGCAGGAGACAACATATTGATAACCTAAAAATCAGGAAAGCAGGAAGGAGAGAGAGAACCAGAAGCCAGCTGGCCACAGAGCTCCTCCTGCTTTATCAGAATTGGAAACAATGAAGTCTTACAGCAAACTAAACAACAGCCAAGCAGTATGTACCCCAGACTCACGGCAAAAACTCTTGATGCAGACCCAACAGAAAGAGGAGAGAAAGAGGAGGAAAAAGAGAAGGAGAAGGAAGGTGAAAAGAAGGAGGAGGGGGAAAGGGAGAGGAGAAGGAAGGGAAGAAGGAGGAAAAGAGGGAGAGGAAAAGGAAAAGGGAAGGGGGAGGAGGAAGAGGAAGAGGAGGAAAGGTATAAAGAGAAGGAGGAGAAGGAGAAAAAAGAGGATGAGGAGAAGGAGGAGGTAGGAGAGGAAAAAAAGGGGAGGGAAGGAGGAGGAAGATGAGGGTGGAGAAGGAGGGAAAGAAGAGGAAGGCAAAGGAGGAGAAAGAGAGAAGGAGGCAAGAGACTTATGTTAGAGAAGTTCCCACTAAAGTGATATTAATCAATCCCTTTCATGTGGATAAGACTTTTTGGGATCATAACTCTAGAGATGACTTTTAAAAGTCATTGAATCTAACACCCTCATTTACAAATGAAAACAATGAAGTTCAGAGATGTGAAATGATTTGTCCACAGTTACACAGACAGAAAGTTTTCAGAGGATCATAGATCATAGGTTTGGAGCTGGCCAGACCTTCCAGTCCAACTGCCTCATTTTGCAGATGAAGAAACTGAGGCTCAAAGCAATTAAGTAATTTACCCAGGATCATCACAGCTAAGAGCTATTTAGTAACTTACCCATGGTTTGATAGCTCATAAGTTTCTGAGATGAAATTCAAACTCAGATCATTGTGACTCCATACCCAGCACCCAATGCCACAACACCTCCCAAGTCTGATCTAGCCTCCTCATTTTAACACACACACATACACACACACACACACCCCTTATGTTTTTGTATTACCTTCCTTTTCAAACCTATTTCTCCTATTCCTCTCTTGTCCAAAGAGCCATTTCTTGTAACAAAGAATAAAAAAGAAAGAGGATGAAGAACAGTTAGAAAACTAACCAACACATCAACCATCTTACAGTAAATATGGTGTTTCACATCCATAGCCCCTCACCTCCACAAAGAAATCATTTGACAGATGAGAAGAGTAAGGTCCCCAAAGGTTAAATGATTTGCCTAAGGTCGCCTAGGTCATCCCTGTCAGAGATAAGATTAGAACCCAGCTCTTTGGGCTTCAGAGGCAACATTCTTCCCCACTTTACCTCAATACAGCTTTTATAGATGACCAAAGGAGGAAACTGAGGCATTTACAAGTGAAATGATTTGCCCAGGGTCACACAAGTAAGAGTCAGAGTGGAATTCAAACCCAGATCCTCTGACCCTGTGTATTAATTAAATTAAATTAAATTAAATTAAAATTATCTTAAATGAACCTGAAAACTTCTTTGGGGAAGTCAGGAAAGGGCTTATTATCCCCATTTGATAGAAGAAGGCCCAGAGAAATTCAATGGGATTGCCACCTCTGAACAACATGGTGCCTGCTTAAGTCCATACATAGGGGTATGGGTTGTTCCCTGTGGACTGAGTTTCCTCCTGAAGCTCCCCTCTCACTTGAATCACAGACCCAGGGGAGCCCAGGCTGAGAAGGCTCCTGTTTCTTCTCCCCCACCAGACCCAAGGGCCAAAGTTCAGAGTTCTCTGATGGGCGTTCTCTCCTTCTCCTGCACTTCCCACCCTCCCTGGAGCCCAAAGCAGCTATTTCCCTCCTTCTGGGTCTTCCTCCTCCTTTCTCATGCCTGACCCATTCCGAGCCAGGATCCCCCTCAATTTCAGGGTGACAATTAGCTGATACACACACATATATTCTCACACATATGTGTAATAGGTGTCTATGTATACACAGATGTGTGTATAAACATGTGTGTATGTATGTGCATATACATGTGTGTGTGTTGTGTGTGTATATATATGTGTATGTGTATATATATGTGTATATTTATATGTAAATGTATATGTATATGTATACGTACATACAGCTAGGTGGTACAGTGAATAGAGCACTGGCCCTGGAGTCAGGAAAATGAGTTCAAATCCAGCCTCAGACTAGCTGTGTGACCCTGGGCAAGTCACTTAACACTGTTTCTTCATCTGTCAAATGAGCTGGAGAAGGAAATGGCAAACCGCTCCAGTATCTCTGCCAAGAAAACCCCAAGTGGGATCATGAAGAGTCAGACATGACTGAAATGACTGAACAACAATATTCCATTCCAAGGCCTCCCTCACGCTTCGTAACAAAGACCTTCTAGAGGACACAGACATCTACACATATATGTGTGTATGTGTGTGTCTCCCCCCCCCCCCACACACACATACTTTGGAGAAAGGGAAGGTCTCTGTGATTTCATTCATCTAGGGACCTCCTACGAAGGGATCCCACTCTGCTCATGCACACCAGATCCTGTCCTGAAGCATATAGTCTTAGAGAAATTCCTGGGAACATTAAATACTTAAATGACGTTCCAAGGGCCACACAGACAATATGTACCAGAGAAGGGACTGAAACCCAGGCATGCCTTACTATGCCATTATGGCCAAACTACCTCTGAATCAATCAATCAAAAAACATTTATTAATGCTTACTATATGCCAGACATTGTTGCTAAACAATAATAATAACTAGCATTTATATAGCACCTACTATGTGCCAGGCACTGGGCTAAGCTCTTTACAATTATCATCTCATTTAATTTTTACAGTAACCCTGGGAGGTAGGTGTTATTATTATCCCCATTTTACAGTTGAGGAAACTCAGTTAAATAGAGGTTAAGTGACTTGCCCTGGATCACACAGCTAGTAAGTAATTTGAACTCAGGTCTTCCTGACTCCAGGCTCAGCACTCTGTCCCCTGTAAATAAGCAAAAAGTCTCCACTCTCAAGGAGCTTACATTCTGATGAGAGAAATAACTTATCCATAAATCAACACATACCAGCTATATACAGAATAAGTGGACAGTAGCTTGAGAGGAGAAGGCTCTGGAAGCTGGAGGAGCAGAAAATGCCTCCACCGGGAGGTACCACTTACAGTGAGTCTTCAAGGAAAACAGAGATTCTTAGAGGCAGTGGTGAGAAGGTAAAGTACTCTAGATAGGGGGGATAGCCACTGATGAATAAGTTAGCCATTGTGGTTGGATTGTAGAGTCAGCGGAGGGGAGTAATTTGGTGGGGGGTTTTCTTATCTTTTGTTTTTCATTTAACATTTTATTTTTCCCCAGTTACATGCAAAAACAATTTTTAACATTCGTTTTTAAAATTTGAGTTCCAAATTCTCTCTCTTCCTCCCTCCCCAACCCCCCTCACTGAGAAGGTAAGCAATTCAATATAGGTTATACATGTGTAGTCATGCAAAACATTTCCATAACAGTCATGTTGTGAAAGACAACATAGATCCCACCCCCCCAAAAAAAACCCTTAAGAAAAATAAAGTTTAAAAAAGTCTGCTTCAATCTGTATTCTCTGGGGATGGATAGCATTTTTTGTCATAAGTCCTTCAGAGTCGTCTTGGATCATTGCGTTGCTGAGAACAGCTAAGTCATTCACAGCTGATTATCACACAATATTGCTGTTACTTTGTACACAGTACATTTCATTTTGCATCGGCTCATGGAAGTCTTTCTGAGAGCATCCTGCTCATCATTTCTTATAGCACAATAGTATTCCATTATAATCACATGCCACAATTTGTTTAGCCATTGAGGGGAGTAATTTGTAAAGACTGAAAAGATAGGAAGTTGGCCAGCTTGTGTTTGGATGCCAAAGGAGTTTACATTCTATCCTTAAGGTAATCAGGAGTCCCTGGAGTTTATTGAATAAACTTTATTAAATAACTATTTTTTGGTGTTTCTGTTTGGCTGCGTCACTTCAAGACTTCAGGGATCTGTGATGTCTTCAGCATGGGTACACCCTCCACCAACCCAGATCTCACCCCTCTATGCCTCAGTAGACAGACCTCCAGAATTGCCATGGCTGGGAAATTCAGCCTGTAGCCAACATGGTCACAAATCTCCTTAGACTTAGCCAGGTTGGCCCTTGGCTGATAGGCACACACTTCATCACTGGCGTGATGTTTGAAGCATTTCCATGCTGCTTTGTCAGGATGTGGTAGTCTGAAAAAAACACTTGTTTGGCAGCCCAGCCTTTACTCTGTCCCTATCTCTATCTGGCTCTGGCTCTCTTTCTGTCAATAAAAATCTGTAATTAAAATTATTGTCATGCTTCAATCAATATTCCATTTTTTAAAAATTAAATGTTTTATTGAAAACTAAATCTTGATTATCAATACAATCATCCAAATTTGTTTAGTAACTATTTGGTTTATTTTAATGAATTAAATATCAGCCTTTCCCTGCCCCTCTTCCTCTCCCCTTTTTAAAACAAGTCACATAGTCATTCAACAACAGAGCTAGGTTAAAAACATGTCTTATGACTACCCACCAGCAGCACCACACTGTCTCTGACCTGTTCCTCCTTCTAGATCACATCTCTTCTCCTGCCAGATACTCCCAACCTACCTCTTCTCTGGATACTCTCCCTCTAGACACACACACACACACACACACACACACACACACACACACTGTAAACATTCATCCTTGCAATCTCAATGATTGATGCCTTCTCATGATATCAGAAGAGAGAAGGCAATCAACCCACTTTAGCAGGACCTCATCCCTCCCTATAGAACACTTGCCCCTCTTCAGAATCTGAGCTCCCCTGTTATGTTTGTACAGCCCCCATATCGGACTCAAGGTCAGGACTCCCCCACTGGCTAAATCGAGGATGTTTCGGATCCCTCAAAAATGCACTTGGGTCCTTGCCTCTCGGGTAGTGGTGATCTCGATGTGTCCCAGTCACCTCTTCCCTTTCCCCCTTCACATCTCCAGCCACCTCCCTTCTACCCCCAGTGACAAGTAAAGAGCTTTCCTGCATAGTGCCAGTAATAAAGGCCTGAGGCTCTTAGCTTCACTGCTCTGGTTTGCCTCTTCTGTAGCTAAATCCCTTCATTATAGAAAAGGGCTTTCCTGTGCCTTTTTCTTTGTTCCAATTGAATAAATCTTGGTCTGTACAATCCAACAGCTCTCATTTTACTGAGGAGGAAACAGACCCAGAGAGGCTAAGTGAGGGAGGAATCATAGTGAAGACTAATTCCAGAGTCAGAGGAGCTGGGTTCAAATCCTGCAGTTGATGCTTAAGGCAAGTCACCTCCCCAGGCCTCAGTTTCCCCGACTGTAAAATAAGGTGAGATTAGACTATATGACCACCAAAGCTCTTTCCAGCTCTAAATCCAAAGTTTTATGGTCCTAAGAACCTCAGATATGAAGCAAACCTTCCCAAAGCGGGGAATCAGTCAGAGTGGAGTACAGCTCTGTGGAGACTTTGGCTAATGTTGTTGTGGTCAGGACCAAGGATGGTGCAAGGGATTTGATGGAGGACTCTGAAATGTGAGCTTTCCACAGAGCCCTCAGGATCGGAATGGAAAGCAATTTTCAAAGCCCCTGAAGTCTTCCATGTTGGGGTGGGGAGGGTGGCGGCATTCCTGAGTTCTAGGGAAGGGAACTAAATTTCAGTGATAATGGTTCAGTGTCGAGGCTCAGATGAGCCACCAATGAATCTCTGGGCATTTCCTAATACCTACAATGAGCCAAGCACTGTGCTAAGTTCTGGGGGTAAAAAGACAAAATGGAAACAGTTCTTCCTCTCAAGGAGCTTACATTCAACCAAGGAAAGTAGTATGCACTGATGCCAGAGGGCCTTAGGTATAGAGCTGCAAGGGATCTTGGAGGACATTTTACAGATAAGGAACTGAGGGCCAGAGAGTTTAAAGGATTATACCACACAGGTAAATATCAGCAGCAGAATTGGAATCCAGGTCCCTAGACTTCAAAGCCAGTGCATTCTCATTGTCCCTCAAAGCCTCTCTTTCTAAGACTTATGCACAGAAGAAACACAAAATAGATCAAAAGTAGTTTGGGGAAAAAGGACCCAGCTTCAAGTGGTAATACACTGAGAGGCAAATATAAAACAAAGTAACATTCGAGGGGAGGCATGAGAAAGTAGAAGGAATTAGACTTTGAATTTGGAGAGGCATCAGTGAGGAGGGAGTGCACTCCAGGCATGAGGAACAGCCACTGCAAAGACCTAGAGAAGGGAAATGAAGTATCATATGTGAGGAAAAGCAGGCAGGTCAACATGGCTGGACCTTGGAATACATGGCTGGAAAAATAAGAAAGGACTATGTTGCAAAAAGCTTTAATTGACAATCAGATCCAACAAATGATCACGAATTTATTAAACACCTACTATGTGCCAGGCACAGTGCTCTAAGTACTGGGGATTCAAAGAAAGGCAAAAACAATCTGTGCCCTCAAAGAGCTCACATTCTAATGGGAGGGAGAAGACAACATGCATGCAACTAGTTATGTGCATATAAGATATATACAGAGAAGTTTATATGTGATCCTAGAATTAATAGGAAGCCACTGGAATTTGGTGGCACGGAGTGACGGGGTCAGATCTGCATTTTAGGAAAATTAATGCCAAGGACTGGGGCTTAATGTTGGACATAGGGGCTCAATACTGAGGTTTGGGGTTCAGGATAAACACTAAGTTCCAGGTATATGTGGGTGAGGGAGGTCAGAAATCAAAGTCTCCCCCTGGTTCAGAAATCCCTCTGCCCACTCTGACCTAGCAGCCCCCATTGCCAGGTTAAGCCACTCCACCAAGACTATATTCTATCCTTTATCTTCCATGTTCACCCCCATCCCACCCAAGAGCTATGCTGATACTCTAAGATCCGACGAGAGGCTGAATGAAGGGTTGCAATTTTATCAGCTTTCCTCCTCTCTGGACTGGGAATGGGAGGGGGCTGGAGGGAGCCAACCTTCCTGCCTGGCTGTCCTCCTCCTCCTCACCCCCACCCCCACTCCGTTTGGCCCTACCAGCCCCACCCCTCACCTGGGCTCCCTGCCCCTCCCCCCCTTGCTGGCCCAGGCAGGCAGGGAGAACAAAGGGGTGTCGGGGGAAGGGCTGCCGGGGCTGCAGCTGCCAGGCCCACCAGGATCAGGCGAGCGAGTGAGCCAAAGGCCGGGCATGCTGGCTGCTGCCGGCTGGTGACATGAATATTTCATCCTTAGGGAAGCACTGGGCTCTAAGATCCGATGCCCTCCCCTGGGGTTGAGGGACAACAAAGGAGAGGAGAGAGGGATGCAAGTAGGGGAGCGTGCAGTGTGTTGCAGGGAGGTTTGAAAGGCTTCTGCCTGTCTCTTCTTTGAAAGGGGCTGTAACAGCTCGGGTGGGGTCCCGGCACCTGGACCCTGAAAATACGAGCCTGGGATTTCCTTGGAGCTTGTAACAGCTCAAAGGAAAAACAGGCAGAGTAGGCAACCTACCCCTGGAGAGGGAGGGCTAAGATCTTGGGCTCAGAGGCTGTCTCAGAGGCACTGGGATTCCAAGGGCCGAGCCGGAGATGAGGTCCTTCCATCACCCCCTTTAACACAAACACAGCTGCTCTTCCCATCGGTTCTTTCATCTCATTCCCACCTCTAAATGGCCTCTAGCCCAGAAACTCCTGTCTTATCCCATTCCTTCAGCCCTCAAAAGCAATTTTGTGATGGTCTGAATAGCTCCTAAGAATTCTGCCTGCTGCTACAGGAAGCCTTCCCAGATTGATCAGACGACAGTGAACTAATCCACGGCTTGCCTCCATACCATTCTTCCTGGACAGCATCCTCCCGTGATTTTTTCTTTTCTTCCCGACTCCCAACTTGCACATAGTAGATTTCTTAGGTCAATTTGTGTCTGGGAATAATCTTTTAATTCAACCATCTGTCTCTCATCTGATAGATGTATACATCTATCAGGATTTCATGCTTCCTCTGACTAGCTGTCATTGTGACCTTGGGCAAGTCTCCATCCCCAGTTTCTATCTCTGTCAAGAGAGAAGGTTGGATTAGGCGATCTCTAAAGGTCCCGTAACAGTTCTAGATCTGTGATCCTTGATGCTTATAACTGAAAAACCTTAGGCAATCACTTAATCTGCTTGAGCCTCAGTTTCCATATCTGTAAAATGAAGGTTTGAGACTAGATGACCTCTAAAATCTCTTCCAGGTCTAAAATCCTATAATCTTAAGTGTGTCTGTTTCAGACTGTGAGGATTTCCCCAAGGATGGGGAATAAAGCTGTACAATTCTTTTGGTGCAATGCCTTACACCACACCAGCTGCAGTAGAAAGCACAGGAAGATTCTCTGTGATATTAACGATAGTGAAGGGACCAGTGATAGTAGCCAAAGTCGTAGTTTGGTTGATGTCAACACTGAGAAGAGTGATGGGTGGAGGTGCTGATAGTGATGGAGACCCAGAAAGGGATCATAGGGATGAAGAAGGGGGGGGGTGGAAATGTTGGCAATGCTCAAGCTGGTGAGGGACCAGTGGACAAGCAGAAAGGGCGCTGAAACTGGATTTGGGGCCTGACCTCGACATTCACCAGCTCTTTGACTTTAGCCTTGTTGAGCCCGTTTCCACATAGGGATAATGACACTTGCAGCTGAATTGATTTTTTAAACGATATTTTTACATAACCTTCACGTCCAAATATATCCTTCCTCTTCTAGCCAGAACCATCCCTTGTAACAAGTATTTTTAAAAGAAAAGATAATTCAGCCAAACCATCAATCATGTCTGACAGTAAATGCAATACCCCATACCCATGGTCCCAGTTCTGCAAAGAGGGGAGAGGAGTATTTATAGTTGAATTTAACATATATTTATTAAGTACCTACTTTGTACCCAGGGCTTGGTTCTGGAGATGCAAAGAGGGAAACTTTCTCCTATCCTCCCTCCCAGGATGTGGGTGAGAAAGGTACTTTGTAAACAAACTTTAAGCAAGTAGGTGGTGTATTGGATAGCACGGAGGACCTGGAATTAGGAAGACCTGAGTTCAAATCTAGTCTCAGACACTTACTAGCTTAGTGACCTTGGGCAAATCACTTAATCTTGTTTGCCTCAGTTTCCTCATCTGCAAAATGAGCTGGAGAAGGAAATGGTAAACCACTCCAGTATCTTTGCCAAGAAAACCCCAAATGAGGCCACCGAGAGTCAGACATGACTGAAAATGACTGAACAACAATAAAAACCAAACCTTAGAATCCAATAAACTTAAAATGGGTATATAACCTGAATATTTGAGATTATACCATAAAAAAAAAACTTGAAAAGAACCATATCAGGGTCCTTTCACAGTTATGGCTGGGGGGTGACTTCTTAACCAAAAAAGAGCTGAAAGAGGGAACAAAAGATAAACAGGATAATTTTAGTTACATAAAATGGACAAGCTTTAGCACAAACAAAATTAATGCAACAAGAATGTGAAACAATGAGTCATTTTGGAAAAATTCTATCAAATATCTCTGCTGATGATCTGGTGTTCAAGATATATAGGCAAATAATAAATTTACATAAGACCAAAGTCTTTCCCTACTAGATAAACGGTCAAAGGAAATGAACAAACAGCAAGCAAAAGAATTGCTACATAACAGCCATATGAAACATTGTTTCTAATACTAATAACAACAGAAATAACAATAATGACAACAATTCTGAGATTTTATCTCACACCCAGAAAATTGGCAAAGATGACAAAAGATGGGAATGGTCAGTTTTCGAGGGATTGTGGAAAGACAGGCATACTGCTGTACTGTTGGTGGAGCTGTGAACTAGTCTAACCATTGGAGGGGGGGGAAGAATTTGGAAATAGGCTTACAAAGTGACGAAAATGCCCATAGACACCCTTTTGCCCAGAGATCCTACCACTAGGTATGAACTCACAAGGAAGTCAATTATTTTTTTAATGTCCCCATATACACCAGACTATTTATAGCAGCACTTTTTGTAGTACAAAGAACTGGAAACAAAGTAGATGCTTATCCACTGGGGAATGTTTAGAGGAGTTGCACATGATGGTAATGGAATATTGCTACACAGGAACATGAATATGATGAAAACAGAGAAGCAGGAGAAGACATATGAACTGATGCAAAGCAAAGTAAGAACCAGAAAAACAATATACACGATGATTTACAAGCATGTAAACAAGCCAATAAAACGATCAAAACCAATTGCTGTGAAATGATGGTGAGTGCCAATAAGAGATATGTGAGGGTACCTTTCTCCCTCCTTTGAAGAAGTAGGGGACTCTGGGTATGGACTATTGCATATAATGTCAAATTTTTTCAATGTATTAGACTTGGTAAACTTTTCTTTTTTTCTTATTTGTTTTAAGGGATGGCTCTTTGAGGGGAGGAGGGGAAAGGGATATATATTGGGATTTGGGGCTGAAATAAAAACAAAAGCTATTAAATACAATTTCACTTTAAAAAATATTATGGAGCTGGAAGCAATTCTTAAGATGGTGTCAGTCAATTTGTACCTTAACAGGACCCTTCTCTCAAGAGGCCCCACAAGTGGCCCTCCAGCATCTGCTAGAGACATCCTGTGAGGGAGAACCTCCTACTTCTGGAACAGCACACTCCACTCTGGGGTCGAATTATTAGGGAGTGTTTCCTTAGGCCAAGACCAAAATGCACTTCTCTTTAACTTCTACCTATTATTCCTAGTTCTGTACAAATAGAATCGATCGAATCCTCCTCCCACATGGTGGCCCTTCAAATACCTGAAGACAGCTCTCATGGTGCCCCATGGCCCTTTCAAGACTCTTCTCCAGACCAAGCAGCTCAGCTTCCTTGAGCTACTATTTTCAGTTCTACTTCTTCTGAGGTTCAGATCTGCACCTTCAACTTCTGCTCCCATATGACTCCTTCACTTGGCTGTCCCACCAGCACTTAAAACTCAGTGTCCCAAACTGAGCTTATTATCTTTTCCGCTAAACTTTATCCATCTGGTTTCACTATTTCTGCCAATTGTCCTGCCAATTACCCAGTCTCCCATATTTCAAACGTTGGTGGGATCTTTGACTCTCCTTTCTCCATCCATCACTTCTTATATCCCACCAGTTACTATCCCCTGTCAATTCTCTTGCCACAATGTCTCTCATATCAGTTTGTTTCTTTCTATTCCTTCTGCCATCACCTTAGCACAAGCTCTCATTATCAGGCACTTGAACTATGACAATAGTCTCCTGACACATTTCCTCCATCCCTCCTCTTTTCTAGTCCAACCTTCATATTACTGCCAGTTTAATCTTACTTAAACATATCATCCTTCTACTACAAATTCTCTTTATGACATTCCTTGCATATAGTCCTATTTGTTTACTTTATATTTATGATGTATATATTAATATTATGTATCTATTGCTTCCCCATTAGAACATGCACTCCTTGACAATAAGGGTTGTTTCATTCTTTTTCTTTGTATCCCTAATGCCTAGAAAAGCCTCTGGCATACATTGGGTGCTTAATAAATGCTTGTTGATTGATTGAGGCAAGCCTTTCCACAATCTAGTCTCATCCTCTCTTTGCAGTATTTCTCCTATTCACATGTTCCAACTAAATGGGACTATTCTTTGTCCCTTAAACTTACCTCATATTTTCCCTCCTCTGTGCTTTTGTTCACTCTGTTCCCTGGAATGTCTCCAGTTCACCCTTTTGCCTGTTGGATTTCTACTCAACCTTTCAAGTCCAACTCACGTCACATCCTTTATGAAACCTTTCCTGATTTCTTCCCCCTACTCCGTCAGTAACGATTGTCCCCCTTGACCTTCACACAACATTTTGGTTTATACCCACACTTGTCAGGCAATGGATTGTAAATTTTGGGAGCATGTGCCTGTCTTATCTAAAATGTGCTTCTCCCCCAATGTCTATGTACATAATAGATGCTTAATAAATATTTGTTATGCAGAAAACAGTGGGGTTTGGGTTGCTGAAGGAAGTAGGGTAAAGTAGGACAAAGGCTGAGATTTTCCCTAGTTCCATGCAGCTCCTGAGATAATTTTCACTGACCAGGGAACATAATGTTTGAAAGTAAATTCCTCACCACTGCTCAATCCAGCTCCTTCACAATTTTGCCAAGTGGAATTCCCCAGATAATTTTCAGGGATCCAGGCTAGCAACCAATAATAAGAGAGGAATTAAAGAAAGAATTTATACTGAACAGATGAGTTTAGTTCAAAATACAGACTTAAATGTCAACAGGCTTCTCTGGTTTGCTAACTGGATGGAGCTGGTTGGTGTCTGAAATCACAAAAGAGCTAAATAGTACCAGGAACTCTGACCTAAAAGAGTTAATAAACCCCATCGTCTAATGGGGGGAAGAAGCCACATAGCAAATGAAGACTAGAAGATGATAACAGAGAATGAGAGTAATTCAGCAGAGCTGCCAATAGAGAGCAACTCAGTGGAAAAAAGCCATCACCAAAGGATTTCACTAGCTCTTTTATGGATCAAGCAGTAGCACCAGAGGCAGAGATGAGCTTGAGTGGGAATGCTTCTTTGGAAATGTGAATTCTCTGGCTACATAAAACTTTCAGTCACATGTCTTCCCTGGCCACATATGTTCCCCAGAAACCTATATCCCTTCTCCCACTGCTGATATGTTAACCTATAAAAGAGTATACCCTGTTTATGTGTGGGGAAATCTTTTGTGATGTTTATTTTGTTATATTGTTTAATTAAATATGTTTTGTTTTAAACTACTGTGTGCTCTGGCTGGCTAGTTTTTTTTAAAAACCTACATCAGTGGGGGTTTGTGATTTATGGTTCTGACCAGATGCTGCTTTACAACTTGCCTGAATGTGGGATACCTTCCAGAGTACCCACACATTATGGGCTCCTCTAAGTTCCCTACTTCTCTGGCTGTTTTTGCATTGCAAGGATCAATAGGAAATTTTTAATCTTACATTTTATCCTAGTCTGATTGGGCAGTAGGGTTTTTAAATAGTTTTTTTTTAACAGATGCAACCAGTTGCTTTGAAATAGTTATTTTTTATTTCAAGGTCAAGGTGCTGTCACCGCATTGTTGTTTATTGCTATTATGGATGTGTTGGGGTAACTAGCACTATGGATGTTCAGTCATTGGAAAATTGGTATGTGCAGTAGTAGGAGTGGACCTTCACTGAAGACTTGGGAGTACCAAAAAATGATTTGGATTAAGGAATGGAAAATTCTTAGGTAACACCGAAGTTGTTTAGGTGGAATATTTGGCGCTGCTTGAGGCATAGAGGGAGGAAGACAAAACACTGTCTATATTATGTAAGTGATCTGAAACAGTGGTACATGCCAGCATCCCTAAAGAGACAAGTGTTGTTGGTGATGTCTGGAGACTAGCTAGTAAACCCCCTGTGGTGGACTAGGACATAGTGAGAAGGTCCAAAGCAGTCCTAGGGAAAGAAGCATGGGCCAATTGAATTGTGGATCATGGTGGGAGGGCAGACACCTGCAGCTCATATTCTGGTAGTGAGTATTAGGGATGGAGAAAAGGCTGCCAGCCTGCCACTGGAAATTCGAGACACTTTTGCAAACTGTATGGTCTTGATTAAGGCTCATGACCTCTGAGTCTCAGTTTCCTCATCTATAAAATGAAAATATTGTTCTCTGAGGTCCCTTCCAGCTCTAGGTCTGTATTTCCAGGATTCTAATACATAAAAACATGGTCATTTTCAAGGGAGAACTACTGCCCCACAAATGAGGGATCCTTTGAATTCTGGTGAGTTTGGGACATTGAAATATTATGCCCATGGCAGGAAATCAATGCAGAGAAATGGAGGTGCCAAAGGAAAACCTCAGGGGAACCATGTTGTGATTTCATAAGCTCCATGAAATTGCCATGTCCCAAGGTCATGGTGCTAAAGTTCTTGGGAGGGCTGGTGGCATGTAGCGCATGAGAAATCTTAGTCAAATTCTTCCACATCTTTCAACCAGAGGGAGAGAAGGCCTCTACCTCTGCGTTATGGATGGAAAGGATAGTCCAGAGACTGGTAATCAAAGGATTTATTAATACAAAGTCAGTGAATGATCTCAGACAGGCTCAAGTAGCTATTAGGTTGATGTATATCCAGGATGGATTGGGGACACTTATCACTCCTTGATCAGCAAGGATGATTCCCTATGTGGAGTCAGTGAATATATTTGAGGCAAAGATGGCAGTCAGAGACAGGTTGGAAATCAGCAAAGCCTGCCCCAGCTGTTCCTAGTAACCCTAGCCCTAGGATAGTTCCTTATATAGAAGCCACTGAGATCAAATGAAAGCCCCCTGTGGACCACCGAGCCCTCCATATAGAGGCCTAAGGTAAATCTGTGGGGATATGAGAACAGTGGGCAGGGGTGATTCTCCCAGAGCAACAAAGGATTGTGTGGGGGTTGAGAGGTCAATAGCGACTGCTTACTTCCATGTGCTCAGCAGTTTGCCATTTCTCCCAGGGAGGAGAAGGGCCATCCCTCTTCCAGACTCTCACCGGCAGTCCTAAAGCTACCTGAGGCCCTTTGGAGTATTGAAAGAAGAGAGAGGCTTAGGCTGGACTCACTCCCTTTTTAAGGGTCTTCTGAGTGACTGGCCCTTCCTGTTCAGCGGCCAGTACTTTATCACATCACAAGATGTAAGGGGGCTGAATCACACATGGTGAACAGAACATAGCCAGTGTGTCTGTCATTCTTAAAGAATCAGGGAGGGGTGAGTATGTCCCAGGCATGGGGAGCAGCCTGCACAGATATATGGAGGCAAAGGAGGCCAGAATGGGAGGGGTGAAGTTACTGGATGAAAAGTGGAAGGGAAGTACAGTGAAAGAAGGCAGGAAACATAGATTGGAGCCAGACTGTTCAAAATACTTTCAGAAACTGGAAGAAATATAGTACTCACTTTTATTTGCTCCTAAATACAGGGCATTCAGTCATCAGGACAGAGGATAATGCATGTGTTAAGGGTCAATACTGCCTATGGTCAAGTAAAATCCAATTTGTGATTACCTCTCCCTCACTAAAAGTGACTAAGTCACTAAGTGACTAAAACTGTAAGGCTTTAGGAGATCAAAGGAAGGAGAGAGCATTGTGTGCTGAAGTGCTCAAAGCAGGATCCTTGGAAGAGGTAAAGCTAGAACTGGGCCCTAGCTAGGGGTTAGGGTTTGGGAGACCAAAAAGAGAGAGAAGGGGTGGGGGAAGACAGAGAGAGAGAGACAGAGAGACAGAAACAGACTGAGACATGGAGAAACAGAGAAAGAGACACAGAGAGTCAGAGACTGAGGGAGAAGGAGACAGACAGAAACAGAGAGACAGAGAGTTAGACAGGCAGATCAACAGAGATAAAGACAGAGAGACAGAGAAAAGGGAGATAGAGAAACAGAGAGAGGGAGACAGAGAAAGAGGGAGAAGGAGGAGATAGAGAGCAAAACAAAGACAGAAAAGAGAGACAGAAACAGAAGGATACAGAGAGACCAAGAGAGCTAGACAGGCAGATATATATATAAAGAGAGAGAGAGAGAGAGAGAAAGATAATAATTCATAGGATCATAGGATTCGGAGGTAAAGGGGGCTTTAGAAATCTTCCAATCTGACCTCCTTTTATAGGAGAACACCAAGGCCTAAATCATTATGGTCATTTAACTTACCTCAGGTCATGCAGAGAGTAAGTTAGTCAGGATTGGAACCCAGGTCTCCCAACTTCAAATTCAGCGTTCTTTCCCCCCGATTGAGATCAGGAATAATAATGCTCCCTCCAAGCTCCAGCCCTTCATCTCCAACTGCCCAGATCCTGGTTCTAGATTAGGGGTTCTTAAGCTGAGCCTGTGGAGATTTCAAAGGGTCTATACATTTGAATGGAAAAAATTACATCTTTATTTTCACTAATCTCTAATTACAATTTAGTATTGCTTTCCATTATGAATTAAAAACAAACAAACAAACAACATTATTCTGAGTACCAAAGGAGTTCATAATACAAAAAAAAGTTAAGAACCTCTGGCCTAGAGCCAGCATCAGAGGTCATCTCATCTAATATTTTATGAGTAGGAAACTGAGGCCTGGGAAAGTTAAATGGCTTCTTCAGGGTCAGACAGATAGTAAATATCATTGGCAGGATGCAAATTAGGACCTCCTACTCCAAAGTTTGTGATGACTTTGCCTATGTCTACTCGCCTGACCTACCACGGGGGCAAACACGGCATCTTCACCATCACCATTCCTATCTCTACCATCTTGCTTTTTCAGCTTCTCTCTACATTACTATTTCCTCCCCTACCCATTTATTTCCATCTTTTTCTGTCTTTCTCTTTTCTCTCTGTCTTATATTCCCCTCCCTGAAACTAGCGTAGTATTATGTTGAGGAGGAACTCAATTCAACTTTCCTTCTGTGTCTCTCTATGCATTTCCCTGCACACACACACACACACACACACACCTAATGAGGGTCTTCTTTTTATTTCACCTTCTCTCTCTTTCCCAACCCCTCCCCCTCCATCCACACCACCCGACACTATACAACTGTTTCTACAGAGGCTGGGAAATTGTCCCTCGTGACAGATTGACCTTGAAACAGCTGTTTAATAAAATATGAGATCAGGAGGAGACAGCCGGCAGCCAGCCCTCCCCTCTACCCCCCCTCTGCTGCCTCTCCTCTCCCTTCCCCAGCCAGAATGAGAAGCCACCAACTCCAGAGAGAGTGTTGTTGTTATGGTTGTTCAGCCATTTAGTTGTATACAACTCTTAATGACCTATGTGGGACTTTCTTGGCAAAGATACTGGGGTAGTTTGCCATTTCCTTCTCCAGTGGATTAAGGCAAATGGAGGTTAAGTGACTAGCCCAGAGCTAGTAACTGTCTGAGGCCAGATTTGAACTCAGATCTTCCTGACTCCAGGCCCAGCTCTCTATCCACTGAGCCATCTAACTGCCCAGAAACAATAGGGCCGCCACAAATCCAGGCCTCCCCAAGGCTCCTAGAGAAAAGGTATGCTATCAGGGGAAAGTTGCCCATATCCCAAAACATCTTCCACACTAATAATGCCAGAAGCTTTGCCAATAACAACACACTCCTTGGGGTTCAGGATTTTTTTTAGATGGGAATCCCTTTGACTGAAGGATAACATGAAGGGTAGGGAGGCAGAAAGTGTGACACGTTCAGCCTGTAGCGCTCCATTAGATTTTGTGATTGTAGATTCAGAAGTGGAAGTCATCTCAGACACTAACTGGTCAATTTTGCTCATCTTACAGATGAGGAGACTGAGACTCACAGAGATTAAATGATTTGCTCAGTTCACATACATCCTAAATGTCAGAGGCATGATTTGAACCCAGTTTCTCTGACTCCAGGGCCACTGCTTTTTCTCTACTGATTCACTCTTACCCCTCATTTTATAGATGAAGAAAGTGAAGCCCAGAGAAGGGGAAGTCTATACTATAGTATCCTTCTATTAGGAAGAAGGAGGAGGAGGAAAGAGGCTAAAATAATATTTTTGCAGCCCAATGTCCATAAACTCAGGCTATAAACAGAAACCTTTCCTCTGCACCTTGCTGGCAACTTTTTGGCATGAATAAAGTTTATTAGATAGTACACTAGAGAGACCACTGGAGTTTGGGTCAGGAGCCTTGTATGTGAGTTCAGGCTCTGCTACTTACTGTGTAATTTTGGGCAAGTCCCCTGTCTGGCCTCGGTGAGTTCTTTATATCTCCCGTTAATGGAAGGATACTATAATATAGGGGCAGCTGGGTGGCACAGTGGATAGAGTGCTGGGCCCAGTGTCAGGAAGGTGCGTCTTCCTGAGTTCAAATCTGGCCCTCACCCATTTGCCTCAGTTTTCTCATCTGTAAAATGACCTAGGGAAGGAAATGGCAAACCACTCCAGCATCTCTGCCAAGAAAACCCTAAATGGGGTCACCAAGAGTCAGAAACAATTGATCAACAACTACAGTATAGACTTTTCCTTCTTCCCTGAATTCCTGCAGCACCTGAATCTCATTGAGATACTAGCCCTTAGCACAGACAGCTTTATTTCAACACCTGTTTCTTCAGATTCTGTATGGGAGTTAGAGGATCATAGATAAAGAGCTGGAAGGGGCCTTCGAGACCATTGAGGGGACCTCTCTCATTTTGTAAATAAGTAAATGGGGGCCAGCAAGGGAAGTGACTTACCAAAGGTCTTACAGAGAGTGAATAGAAGGCTTGTTATCTGAACCCTGCTCTCTATCTGCAAATCCAGCACTCTGCACTGAACCACACTGCTATCTCTCCCCATGTCTCAACCGAGCTCCTCGAAGGCAGGGACCATGTCTTGCCCTTCTCTTCCTTGCAGGGGAAGTAGGTGTTCAAGAGATGTTTGACCAGTGAATTAATTTTTTTAAAAAAATGGTGCAGACCTACATGAGGAACTGACCAGAGAGACAAAGGACAGTCATCTCTCTGGGCTCCTTGCTTCTTATGCCAGTCTACAGTTACCAATTATCGTATCTCTGGAGCAGAGGATCCCTTTGGGTTGGAGCCAGGGAGGGGGGCTAAAAGTTGGGGGAGGGTCAGAATCAAGTGGGGGTGGTGGGGATATGGTCCAGGCAAGGAGATTAAAGGCAAGAATTTAGGTCCAGAATCCCCTTCCCAGTCCATTGCTGAGAACAGACATCACCTTGCAAACAGATGCAAGAAAGTAGCCTAGTTAAATGTTCTTCTTTCTCTGAGATTGTTGTACTCTATTTAGGGTTTAAAAACCTTTGAATGAAAAATCTAGAAACACTTATTAAGGGTGAACTATGCACCAGGCGCTATCCTAGGTGCTGAGGAGACAAAGAGAATGATAAGCCTATCCCTGCCCTCAAGGAGCTGATCTTTTATTGAAGAGACAGTTTGTACACAGACAAAGGTACGTGCATAGGTTGGAGGCACCATGGTGCTTTAAAGTGCTAATAGGGTCAGGAGAGGAGATGGACAGACTGGAGCAAAAGACTGGGAAAGAAGGATGAATGCTATGATGGAGGATGGGGGGGGAATAGTCAAGGAGAGGAAATAGGAGAGAGAGAAGAGAAGAACTGAAGATGAAACTCTGGTAGGGAGGCAGGGGAGGACCAGGCTGAGGGGTAGATCTGCACCCCTATCTTAAATGCTGTGACCTGGGACAACCATCATACCCACCCTGGCCTAGTTATGCCACTACCTATACCCACCTCCTTCCACTCGGCTGCTGATCTTGCCTGAGTGTTGTTCTGCACCCCCTGCTTTTGCTGCTCACTCCCATGGGAACCCTTTCAACCTGTCACTGGCCCTGATACCTGAGCTGGATAAAGTCAGTAAGAGAGAGAAGGCCTAAAGTGGTTTCACCTGGGCTTGAGGTATGTTATAACTGAGAGAAGCACAAAGAATTGTGTGTGCATGTGTGTGTGTGTATGAGAGACCGAGACAGAGGAAGGGAGGAAGAGACAGAGGGAAAGAGAGAGAGGGAGAGCAAGGGAGAGAGAGAAAGAGGGGGAGAGAGAGAGAGAGAGAGAGAGAGAGAAGAGTGGGCATGAGAGAATGAGTAAAAATGAAAGAAAGAGTGAGTGAGAGAGGGAATGAAAAATAGAAGTGTAAGATAATAAGAATTAGAGAAAAATGAAAGATAGAATGAGAAAATAAGAAAGAGTGAGAGAAATGGAATGAGAAAGAATTAAAAAGAGAACTGAGAAGGAACAAGTGAAACAAAGACAGAGAAAGGAAAATATATTAAGACTAAGAGAGGAGGAATGAAAGAGGAAAAAGATGAAAAATAATGAGAGAAAGGGAATAAGGAAGAATTGTAGAGTGGTGAGACAGAAAAAATAGAAAAAGAGTAGATTAGAAAAGAAAGGGAGAGAGAGGAGAGAGAGAGGGAGGGGGAGAGAGAGAGACAGGGAGAAACAGACACAGAGAGAGAGAGGCAGAGACAGAGAGAGAAAAAGAGGAAGGGAAAGAGAGAGGGAAGAAGGGAGGGAGACAGAGACAGAGGCAAAGACAGAGGAAGGGAGGGAGAGAGAAGAAGGGGAGGAGAAAGAGAAAGAGGGAGGGAGAGAGAGAGAAACAGAGAGACAGAGGGAGAAAGAGAGAGAGGGGAGGGAGAGGATAGGAGAGAGAGAGAGGAGAGAGAGAGAGAAAGAGAAAGAGAGACAGAGAGACAGAGAGAGAGACAGACAGACAGAGAGCACTTTCAGGCAGGTGTTGATGCCCAGATGTCACACTGATACTGCCAGTGATGGGCTGCCCCAGTTTCTCTTCCTCTGCTGTCAAGCTGTCATCTGAAAAGATCCAGTTTACCTGAGCTGAGCATGCACCCACTCCACACATGTATACCCAGACACATGCACATACATGCACATGCACTTAGAGGCACTGAGACACACACCAATTCCTACAGTTTTTGACCTATGTATTCACAATCACACACACGCACACGCACACACACACACACACACATTCTCCCACACCCAAAGCGCCAGAAACATCGAGGGTGGATAACTGGGTCACCCCTTAAGGTTTGCCTCCTCCATGAGGCCTGCCCTGACTGCTCCAGCCCACACTGACTGAGCTCCCCCTCCTCTGAGCTGAGAATCCATAATTGGAGCAATAACTCAAAGTCATTTTAATGTGGGCAAAGTAAATAATCCAGCAGAGGACGAAAAGCCCCAGACACGTCGCCAGCGGTGTATGGCCACCTTTTCCAGGGCGGTAAATCAAGTCTGTTTCAATTGAATTTAACCTGTCCAAGTGATCCCTGGGTAGTGGGCCCTGGGCTTAACAGGGTTGGTGGGTAGGGGTGAGGGTGGGAAGAGAAAAAGGGGACACCCTGGCTCTTGGGCTCACATTCT
>NW_020953036.1:0-5691 GCF_900497805.2 Vombatus ursinus | reverse complement strand
TAAGATTCCTTTTCTCTGGTAATCTAGTAACCCTGTCAAAAAAAAAAGGAAATAAGGTTTTATCCTATTTTTGAGGAAATCATCCTGGCTCTTTGTGATCACTGCTTCCTTTTCTAGCTGTTCAACATTCATCCCTTTAATACTTTAGAGTTTCCACCTCACACCCATCAGATCTGCAAAACTGACAAAAAGAAAAATGGCGAATGATGGAGGAACTGTGGGAAAACAGGCATACTAATACCTATGTTGAAACTGTGAATTCATTTCATCATTCTGGAAAGCAGTTTAGAAATATATTCCAAAAGTTATTAAACTATGCAAACCATTTGACCTAGTAATACCAACACTATGTCTATACCCAAGAAAATAGAAAAGAGGAAAGGGATCCACATGTACAAAAATTTTATAGCAGCTCTTTTTGTAGTGACAAAGAACTGCAAACTAAGTGGGCACCCACCAATTGGAGACTGAACAAATTGTGGAATATGGAGGTTTTCACTTTCTGTCACTTATTCTCTTCTGTTTCTTTGGTGAGAATTGCTACCATGGATTCAAGTTTTTCTGTTCTGCCAATTACTTTTTTTTGGTTTTTTTTAGGCAATTGGGGTTAAGTGACTTGCCCAGGGTCACACAGCTAGTAAGTGTCAAGTGTTTTTCTGAGGCCGGATTTGAACTCAGATCCTCCTGACTTCAGGGCCGGTGCGCTATCCACTGCACCACCTAGCTGCTCCTGTTCTGCCAATTATTGATGCTGTTTGGATCATAACTTGTGCATCCCTTTTATTACAGGGATGTACTGGAGTCTGCTCAAATCAACTCTCAAGAGAGTAAATTGTTAAATTTTCAGTGTGAGGTTTCAGAGGCAGTCATATGGAAAGGTCCCATGGTCCTTAGGGAGCAACAAAAAAAGAAAATGGTAACACCTCTTCTTTAATGTCATTCCCATTAATAAAATTATATCAGTTTTTGTTGTTGAACCATCTGACAGTGCCAAGGGTTTGGATGGCAAGAACTTTCTTTTCTAGGCTATAGTACCCATAGAAGCAGTTGCTAGGACTCATCTCCACAGGAGTTACTTTCTGAGATGATAGTTGGGCTGGGTTTGGGGGGAGAGACTCTGGACTAAAACAGGACCAGTCTGGAGTTAGGAGGTGAGGAGCAAGGAGTACTTCCATTTCCAGAGCTTACTTATCCAACACTAATCATTGGTCATTGGTGGTGGCAAGGAAGATAGGCTCTTTTTCCACAATGATTGTTCCCCTAAATGATGGTTGCAAGGTTTGGGCCAGAAGCATGGCATGTGGTCCAATGCGGAGTATGGAGGGGTGAATGGAACTGCTATTCCCAAGGCTCTTTGGTTCAGGGTTCTGGGCTGTTCCCATTTGGATCTAGGGGAGGTGGTATTAGAGGTGGTGGTGATGGTATGACTTGCCTGGCACAGTCTAACCTCTTTCAAGGTAACTTGATGCTTCAACAAAGCTAGATAGCCTGCCTTACAGAACATAGACAAGATGGACAGGTAAAGCATAAAAGTAGTGAATGGCATGGGCAAAGCTAAAAGCTAGAGATCAGCTCTGATGTCTACCTCTTTCCTTCAGTATAAAATATGAATTTTTTGCTTTGACTTTTAGAGCCCTTATAATCCAGCCACATCTCATCTTTCCAGGAGTTGTCTCCTTCAGACATGCTATATCCCAGCCCAACTGACTCACTTGCTTTTCCTCGAATACATCTCCATGTCTTTGCTTAAGCTATCCCACATTCTGAACATGTACTCTTTCCTCACCTCCATCTTGCAGATTACATCATCAAAGCTCAATACAAGTGCAATCTCCTACGAGAAGCCTCTCTACATCTCTTCAGTTGCTAGTGACCTAACAATTTTCCATCAGAAATTACTTTGTGTTTTCTTGTATGCGGCATCACTTCTCTGGGGTTACTACTCTGACTCAAAGGGTGTGCTGGAGGCAGCTCATAATGACCAAGAAAGGATTGTTAAATTTTCAATGTGAGCATTTACACCTCAGAAATCAGCAAATGCTACAAATCAGGACTTGATTTATTGTCTTGTTGATTTTTTCAGCTTAAAAAAGTGATGGAGAAAGAGGTAATAATGCAGATAATGTTTTAAAGTGTGTCATGGGTCACTATCACAATCCTTCCCAAATCCCACTCGCATTGGCAGGCGGGATCCCCAGAGGGCAGCTGATGTTACTACTCAGGGATCCAAGGGTAACTTTATGGGTCAATAGGGTTTCTATTACTGTTGCTCATGAATCCCTACCAGTGTGTGCTTCCCATTGATTATCAACCAAAGTTAATTAACTTTTAGAGAGGGCGTTTACTAAGCAGATATACATACGTATACACACACATGTCAGATATGTGTGTGTGTGTATATCACTGCATAGAACATTCCCCCAAACTAAGGATACACTCACAATCTTTGCATTCTCAAGATTACTGGAGAGAATAGATTCAAATTTAGAGAGCACATGTGGCCAAAAGGTAAACTCACAGTCTCTGGGTACTGGAAGACCTTTTATGCCTTTACTGAGTCCTCGTGAAGTTCCCCTTAAATGAAGTTTCCTGCTGGGCTCCAGAAGTAGAGAATTCATGCCCTTATAGAGTCCTAAAGCTGCTTTTCCTCCTTTTACCTTTTAGGTATTTTGCCTACTTTCTTTTTTATCATTTTATTGATTCAAGTGAGCTTTTTGAACTTTCTGTGACTAATTGGGGTATATCTCATTTTCTGTTTACATGTTGTTTTCCCCCAATAAAGTGCAAGTTTCTTGAAGGCAAGAACTGTTTGTATCCCCAGCACCTAGCACAATATCTGGAACACAGTAGGCATTTAATGATTGCATGTTGAATGAATAACTGTGCCTTCCATCTTGTTATATCATTTACCCTTTGGAGGAAGCTCATTTTCCAGTGAGATCATCAGGTAATTCCAGTGGTGCTTATTTCCAGATATCCCATATGTAACTCTTTGGGTTGTTGCATTAAATTGTTTTGGCAAGAGCTAGCTGCCGTGGCTGAGTTCACTCCTCTTCAGCACTCCTTCTTTCCCCCCTCCCTCTTACCTTTACAACCTTCCAATTCCAGATGCTCACTTTAAACTTTGGCCATAGTCTGCTGCTTGGGCTTTCCAGCACTAATTATGACATCATGACTACTGCCAAGGTGAACTTGTCTTCCAGTGGCTGTGGATCTCTTGTATCCTGAGCCCCACTCAACAGTTTCACCCTTTGTCATTTGTCAACAGGGTGACTGATTCTGTGTCTGGATAAGTGGGAGAGGAATTTCATCAAGACATTTGACACCTTCCTTTGAAGGGTGAACGACAGAGCATACAAATGCCTCTGGTTAACATCTAAAGGCAGCCTGGCTGCCCTCACATTGGCCTGCCATAGAGAAGCCCCTTAGTAAATCCGTTCAACTCCCACCCTTCTATCCCTCTACCATTTCAACTCATTCATCAGGAATTCCATCTGCCTCAGTTTGGGACATTCCATGTGTCCGGGGGTACAGTCAGTGTCGGGGGCCTGAGTCGATCCTCTAAGAGGAGCTGGACTGAATATGAGGCTTAATCCCTGCCTGTCATCTTTACCAGTGATAGCTGAAGCAGCTGTTGTTCCTTCCTTAATAGCCCAGTGGCTGCCAGAAAGCCTGAGGGGCCCACCATCTAATTTCCATACTTGGATCTAAATCTGTATGTGCATCATATTTTCTTGAAACAGTAGGAGTGCATTGAGTCCCTCCACCTTCTGCACCAACGTGATTTAATGGGTTCCTCAGGAACAGTGAGCTCATATCTGGTGACATTCAGTTTGCAAAGACCGATTAACCCAATCACCTGACATTACACCACTCACTTTTGTAGCTTATATGGTGCGTTATCATCTAGTAATGGATGGCCAAATGATTAAAAAAAATACTGAGAAAACTACTTAAAATAGATTAACAGTGATTCCCTTTATAAAAACAATTATAGTTCTGCCTCCTAGCCCTAAAAAATTAAAAAGGATCACCTCCTTCCAAATGAATCTGTGACCTCATCAGTGTAAGTACTCATACATGAGAGGCAGTTGGTGATACAGAGGACAGAGCACTGGGCCTGTGGTAAGGAAAACTTTCCTTCAATTTGGGCCTCAGACATTTACAAGCTGTGTGACCCTGGGCAAGTCACTTAACCTCTATTTACTTCAGTTTCCTCAAATGTAAAGTGGGAGCAATAATAATAGTAGGGGAATAGCATTCACCTCTCAGGGTTGTTATAAGGATCAAATAAGATAACATTTGTAAAAAGTACTTAGAATTGTGCCTGGCACAGAGGAGAAACTATATAAATGTTTGCTGTTTAGTTGTTTCAGTGGAGCCTGACTCTGTCTCCCCATCTGGGGTTTTCTTGGCAAAGATACAGGAATGATTTGCCATTTCCTTCTCCAACTCATTTGACAGACGAGGAAACTGAGGCAAACAGGGTTAAGTGACTTGCCCAGGGTCACACAGCTAGTAAGTGTCTGAGGCCAGATTTGAACTCAGGAAGATGAGTCTTCTTGACTCCAGGCCTGGCACTCTATCCACTGTGCCACCTAGCTGCCCTGGTGACATATAAATGTTAGTTATTATTATCATATTGCTTTAAAGTTTGCAAAGTGACTAACATACTTCATTTGAGACTTTTGGAAACCCTATTAAACAGTTACAATAATACTTGTATTTATATAGTGCTCAGGTGCTTTATATAAATTTTTTCATTTGATCCTGTAAACAATCTTATGAGGTAAGTGCTATAATTATCCCCGTGTAATAGATGAGGAAACTGAGGTACATAGGGATTAAGTGACAGGCCAAGGAACACACAGTTTAGGAGAGTCTGAAGTGGGATTCCAAACCATATCTTGCTAACATCTAGTCTAAGACTGGGATCCACTCTGGAAATAACAAATGATTGTTAATACATTTCACTATTCTGTCTTTTCCTGGAAGATTAATATTATTTCCCTTGCTAGAGTATGTTTAAGAAGCTTTTGTCATTCTCCCAAGCCCTGCTAAATGACACCCGTGAAATGCCAGCCTATGGAGTATGTACCTTCTTGAAGGAAGGTCCCTGAGGGAAAAGAGCCAGGTAAGTATCAGTAGCCCCTGTTGGCCAAATTAAAGCTAATAAAATTACCAATGATAAATTCCTCACCAATGACCACTGTAGGCTGTGATCCTCCAGCCTCCCTTACTCATAGTGAACAAGGCCCTGAAAGTTTGAATTATTGGCTCATCTTGGTTTATTGGTTTGGGCTTTGGGGGGGGGGGGACAGCAGGCTATAATGGGGATTCTTTTATGTTTTTATGTTTTCCTTTTTTGTATATGTTCCCAGAGAAGCAACTGGTTTTGTCTTTAGTTTCAAATGTCAATTTAAAAAAAAAAAAACAGTGCTATCATCAGTAAGCAGAAATTTGAATGAGTCTGTGTATAATAGATTGTAGTCCCTGAAACCTTCTCCCCCCCCCACAAAAAAAAAGGAAGGAAAGAGGAGAGAGAGAGAGGAAGAAGGAGGAGGAAGAGGAGGAAGAAGAAAGGAAGGAAGGAAGAAAAAAGAAAAGAAGGAAGGAAGGAAGAAAGAATGAATGAATGAAAGAAAAAGAAAGAAAGAAAGAAAGAAAGAAAGAAAGAAAGAAAGAAAGAAA
>NW_020953035.1:0-5692 GCF_900497805.2 Vombatus ursinus | reverse complement strand
TAAGATTCCTTTTCTCTGGTAATCTAGTAACCCTGTCAAAAAAAAAAAGGAAATAAGGTTTTATCCTATTTTTGAGGAAATCATCCTGGCTCTTTGTGATCACTGCTTCCTTTTCTAGCTGTTCAACATTCATCCCTTTAATACTTTAGAGTTTCCACCTCACACCCATCAGATCTGCAAAACTGACAAAAAGAAAAATGGCGAATGATGGAGGAACTGTGGGAAAACAGGCATACTAATACCTATGTTGAAACTGTGAATTCATTTCATCATTCTGGAAAGCAGTTTAGAAATATATTCCAAAAGTTATTAAACTATGCAAACCATTTGACCTAGTAATACCAACACTATGTCTATACCCAAGAAAATAGAAAAGAGGAAAGGGATCCACATGTACAAAAATTTTATAGCAGCTCTTTTTGTAGTGACAAAGAACTGCAAACTAAGTGGGCACCCACCAATTGGAGACTGAACAAATTGTGGAATATGGAGGTTTTCACTTTCTGTCACTTATTCTCTTCTGTTTCTTTGGTGAGAATTGCTACCATGGATTCAAGTTTTTCTGTTCTGCCAATTACTTTTTTTTGGTTTTTTTTAGGCAATTGGGGTTAAGTGACTTGCCCAGGGTCACACAGCTAGTAAGTGTCAAGTGTTTTTCTGAGGCCGGATTTGAACTCAGATCCTCCTGACTTCAGGGCCGGTGCGCTATCCACTGCACCACCTAGCTGCTCCTGTTCTGCCAATTATTGATGCTGTTTGGATCATAACTTGTGCATCCCTTTTATTACAGGGATGTACTGGAGTCTGCTCAAATCAACTCTCAAGAGAGTAAATTGTTAAATTTTCAGTGTGAGGTTTCAGAGGCAGTCATATGGAAAGGTCCCATGGTCCTTAGGGAGCAACAAAAAAAGAAAATGGTAACACCTCTTCTTTAATGTCATTCCCATTAATAAAATTATATCAGTTTTTGTTGTTGAACCATCTGACAGTGCCAAGGGTTTGGATGGCAAGAACTTTCTTTTCTAGGCTATAGTACCCATAGAAGCAGTTGCTAGGACTCATCTCCACAGGAGTTACTTTCTGAGATGATAGTTGGGCTGGGTTTGGGGGGAGAGACTCTGGACTAAAACAGGACCAGTCTGGAGTTAGGAGGTGAGGAGCAAGGAGTACTTCCATTTCCAGAGCTTACTTATCCAACACTAATCATTGGTCATTGGTGGTGGCAAGGAAGATAGGCTCTTTTTCCACAATGATTGTTCCCCTAAATGATGGTTGCAAGGTTTGGGCCAGAAGCATGGCATGTGGTCCAATGCGGAGTATGGAGGGGTGAATGGAACTGCTATTCCCAAGGCTCTTTGGTTCAGGGTTCTGGGCTGTTCCCATTTGGATCTAGGGGAGGTGGTATTAGAGGTGGTGGTGATGGTATGACTTGCCTGGCACAGTCTAACCTCTTTCAAGGTAACTTGATGCTTCAACAAAGCTAGATAGCCTGCCTTACAGAACATAGACAAGATGGACAGGTAAAGCATAAAAGTAGTGAATGGCATGGGCAAAGCTAAAAGCTAGAGATCAGCTCTGATGTCTACCTCTTTCCTTCAGTATAAAATATGAATTTTTTGCTTTGACTTTTAGAGCCCTTATAATCCAGCCACATCTCATCTTTCCAGGAGTTGTCTCCTTCAGACATGCTATATCCCAGCCCAACTGACTCACTTGCTTTTCCTCGAATACATCTCCATGTCTTTGCTTAAGCTATCCCACATTCTGAACATGTACTCTTTCCTCACCTCCATCTTGCAGATTACATCATCAAAGCTCAATACAAGTGCAATCTCCTACGAGAAGCCTCTCTACATCTCTTCAGTTGCTAGTGACCTAACAATTTTCCATCAGAAATTACTTTGTGTTTTCTTGTATGCGGCATCACTTCTCTGGGGTTACTACTCTGACTCAAAGGGTGTGCTGGAGGCAGCTCATAATGACCAAGAAAGGATTGTTAAATTTTCAATGTGAGCATTTACACCTCAGAAATCAGCAAATGCTACAAATCAGGACTTGATTTATTGTCTTGTTGATTTTTTCAGCTTAAAAAAGTGATGGAGAAAGAGGTAATAATGCAGATAATGTTTTAAAGTGTGTCATGGGTCACTATCACAATCCTTCCCAAATCCCACTCGCATTGGCAGGCGGGATCCCCAGAGGGCAGCTGATGTTACTACTCAGGGATCCAAGGGTAACTTTATGGGTCAATAGGGTTTCTATTACTGTTGCTCATGAATCCCTACCAGTGTGTGCTTCCCATTGATTATCAACCAAAGTTAATTAACTTTTAGAGAGGGCGTTTACTAAGCAGATATACATACGTATACACACACATGTCAGATATGTGTGTGTGTGTATATCACTGCATAGAACATTCCCCCAAACTAAGGATACACTCACAATCTTTGCATTCTCAAGATTACTGGAGAGAATAGATTCAAATTTAGAGAGCACATGTGGCCAAAAGGTAAACTCACAGTCTCTGGGTACTGGAAGACCTTTTATGCCTTTACTGAGTCCTCGTGAAGTTCCCCTTAAATGAAGTTTCCTGCTGGGCTCCAGAAGTAGAGAATTCATGCCCTTATAGAGTCCTAAAGCTGCTTTTCCTCCTTTTACCTTTTAGGTATTTTGCCTACTTTCTTTTTTATCATTTTATTGATTCAAGTGAGCTTTTTGAACTTTCTGTGACTAATTGGGGTATATCTCATTTTCTGTTTACATGTTGTTTTCCCCCAATAAAGTGCAAGTTTCTTGAAGGCAAGAACTGTTTGTATCCCCAGCACCTAGCACAATATCTGGAACACAGTAGGCATTTAATGATTGCATGTTGAATGAATAACTGTGCCTTCCATCTTGTTATATCATTTACCCTTTGGAGGAAGCTCATTTTCCAGTGAGATCATCAGGTAATTCCAGTGGTGCTTATTTCCAGATATCCCATATGTAACTCTTTGGGTTGTTGCATTAAATTGTTTTGGCAAGAGCTAGCTGCCGTGGCTGAGTTCACTCCTCTTCAGCACTCCTTCTTTCCCCCCTCCCTCTTACCTTTACAACCTTCCAATTCCAGATGCTCACTTTAAACTTTGGCCATAGTCTGCTGCTTGGGCTTTCCAGCACTAATTATGACATCATGACTACTGCCAAGGTGAACTTGTCTTCCAGTGGCTGTGGATCTCTTGTATCCTGAGCCCCACTCAACAGTTTCACCCTTTGTCATTTGTCAACAGGGTGACTGATTCTGTGTCTGGATAAGTGGGAGAGGAATTTCATCAAGACATTTGACACCTTCCTTTGAAGGGTGAACGACAGAGCATACAAATGCCTCTGGTTAACATCTAAAGGCAGCCTGGCTGCCCTCACATTGGCCTGCCATAGAGAAGCCCCTTAGTAAATCCGTTCAACTCCCACCCTTCTATCCCTCTACCATTTCAACTCATTCATCAGGAATTCCATCTGCCTCAGTTTGGGACATTCCATGTGTCCGGGGGTACAGTCAGTGTCGGGGGCCTGAGTCGATCCTCTAAGAGGAGCTGGACTGAATATGAGGCTTAATCCCTGCCTGTCATCTTTACCAGTGATAGCTGAAGCAGCTGTTGTTCCTTCCTTAATAGCCCAGTGGCTGCCAGAAAGCCTGAGGGGCCCACCATCTAATTTCCATACTTGGATCTAAATCTGTATGTGCATCATATTTTCTTGAAACAGTAGGAGTGCATTGAGTCCCTCCACCTTCTGCACCAACGTGATTTAATGGGTTCCTCAGGAACAGTGAGCTCATATCTGGTGACATTCAGTTTGCAAAGACCGATTAACCCAATCACCTGACATTACACCACTCACTTTTGTAGCTTATATGGTGCGTTATCATCTAGTAATGGATGGCCAAATGATTAAAAAAAATACTGAGAAAACTACTTAAAATAGATTAACAGTGATTCCCTTTATAAAAACAATTATAGTTCTGCCTCCTAGCCCTAAAAAATTAAAAAGGATCACCTCCTTCCAAATGAATCTGTGACCTCATCAGTGTAAGTACTCATACATGAGAGGCAGTTGGTGATACAGAGGACAGAGCACTGGGCCTGTGGTAAGGAAAACTTTCCTTCAATTTGGGCCTCAGACATTTACAAGCTGTGTGACCCTGGGCAAGTCACTTAACCTCTATTTACTTCAGTTTCCTCAAATGTAAAGTGGGAGCAATAATAATAGTAGGGGAATAGCATTCACCTCTCAGGGTTGTTATAAGGATCAAATAAGATAACATTTGTAAAAAGTACTTAGAATTGTGCCTGGCACAGAGGAGAAACTATATAAATGTTTGCTGTTTAGTTGTTTCAGTGGAGCCTGACTCTGTCTCCCCATCTGGGGTTTTCTTGGCAAAGATACAGGAATGATTTGCCATTTCCTTCTCCAACTCATTTGACAGACGAGGAAACTGAGGCAAACAGGGTTAAGTGACTTGCCCAGGGTCACACAGCTAGTAAGTGTCTGAGGCCAGATTTGAACTCAGGAAGATGAGTCTTCTTGACTCCAGGCCTGGCACTCTATCCACTGTGCCACCTAGCTGCCCTGGTGACATATAAATGTTAGTTATTATTATCATATTGCTTTAAAGTTTGCAAAGTGACTAACATACTTCATTTGAGACTTTTGGAAACCCTATTAAACAGTTACAATAATACTTGTATTTATATAGTGCTCAGGTGCTTTATATAAATTTTTTCATTTGATCCTGTAAACAATCTTATGAGGTAAGTGCTATAATTATCCCCGTGTAATAGATGAGGAAACTGAGGTACATAGGGATTAAGTGACAGGCCAAGGAACACACAGTTTAGGAGAGTCTGAAGTGGGATTCCAAACCATATCTTGCTAACATCTAGTCTAAGACTGGGATCCACTCTGGAAATAACAAATGATTGTTAATACATTTCACTATTCTGTCTTTTCCTGGAAGATTAATATTATTTCCCTTGCTAGAGTATGTTTAAGAAGCTTTTGTCATTCTCCCAAGCCCTGCTAAATGACACCCGTGAAATGCCAGCCTATGGAGTATGTACCTTCTTGAAGGAAGGTCCCTGAGGGAAAAGAGCCAGGTAAGTATCAGTAGCCCCTGTTGGCCAAATTAAAGCTAATAAAATTACCAATGATAAATTCCTCACCAATGACCACTGTAGGCTGTGATCCTCCAGCCTCCCTTACTCATAGTGAACAAGGCCCTGAAAGTTTGAATTATTGGCTCATCTTGGTTTATTGGTTTGGGCTTTGGGGGGGGGGGGACAGCAGGCTATAATGGGGATTCTTTTATGTTTTTATGTTTTCCTTTTTTGTATATGTTCCCAGAGAAGCAACTGGTTTTGTCTTTAGTTTCAAATGTCAATTTAAAAAAAAAAAACAGTGCTATCATCAGTAAGCAGAAATTTGAATGAGTCTGTGTATAATAGATTGTAGTCCCTGAAACCTTCTCCCCCCCCCCACAAAAAAAAAGGAAGGAAAGAGGAGAGAGAGAGAGGAAGAAGGAGGAGGAAGAGGAGGAAGAAGAAAGGAAGGAAGGAAGAAAAAAGAAAAGAAGGAAGGAAGGAAGAAAGAATGAATGAATGAAAGAAAAAGAAAGAAAGAAAGAAAGAAAGAAAGAAAGAAAGAAAGAAAGAAA
>NW_020953034.1:0-7492 GCF_900497805.2 Vombatus ursinus | reverse complement strand
AGAAAGAAAGAAAGAAAGAAAGAAAGAAAGAAAGAAAGAAAGAAAGATTTAAAGCCTAATGCAGAGCCCTGGGCATGTCTGAAAGAAATGGCATCCCTAGAGCCAGTTGTACTTTGGTAGAAGGAATGGAATATGGGGAAGAATTTGGGGAATATAAATGATGACAGCTGAAATATGGGACCTGCTGGGAGGAGAGTGGGAGGAGGTGGGGAGAGATGATACCTGCTGGGAGATCGGAAAGGGGCAGGGGAATTATGTAATATGTGCACTGAGTTCTACCAGCCCAAGAGGCCAGGTCTTCGGTCTTAAAGGCCCATCATAGTGTGTTCTGTTCACCATGAATGAGGTCAGGCCTCAGATGATGGCAGGTCCAATGTGGAAAGTTTTGGATTTCTGCCCAGGGACAGAATCTGAGGTATCTGATGTATCATTGTTTCATTCCAAGACACTAGAGCAGCATGTATCCCCAGAAGGAAAATTCTGGGGGCTGAGTTTTCTGGGGCTGGGTTATATGCCTGTATGAGGCCCTTCTTCTGAAGGAGAGTTAGATAGCCAGGGCTTGAAAAATGAATTTCAGAATGTCATCTCATGAATGTCAGACATCCTATTACCATTCAAGTTCTTTGACCTTTTTCTTTTCTTTTTCTATCATGTCTTGGAATCAATCTTTAGAAATAACAAAGAAATAACTGAAACCTGGCCAGAAAATTACCTAAAATAGTTTGGAATATGATTGTCCTCATTACAGTGGTGGAGTTTTCTTTAGCCTCAGTATCTCTGCATCTTTAAAATGATGATTTTACAGGGTTGTTACAAGATTCAAATGAGATACCGTATATAATTCAGTTTGCATACCATAACCCTCTGTATAAATGTCATTAGTTGTAATCATTATTGCTTGACTAACATCTCTCCTCAAACAACAGAGCATGACCTGAGTGGGGAGACCCGGCCAGTACTGATTAAAGAAAATAACCAAAGACTATACCCAATCCTATCCCTGAAACATTAGCTTAGAGCAATGTCTTAATGAGATGAGGAACGTGGGCTTGATTAACATAAGGCTTTGATCTTGTCTTGACCATTGACAGTACACCTAATCCCATTTAGCTCTCTCACAGATGTACATAGTTTCTCACTGGGGAGACCAGACCAGAGTATATAAAATCCATTTCTTCCCCTGTAAACACTACTCAAAGTGCTTCTCCTTCTACCCATGAGTCAATAACACTGCCTTCACCCACAAAAAGCAGTGCACAATAATGTAACTAGCAGCATCTTCCTCGGAAGACAGCTTTCATAATCATAAGAAGAGCCTGATTGTATTTAAACAGAGGGGCATGAAGTGTTATCCTACATTCAAATCCAAGTGACTCTTTAGGAGAAGTATAATATTCCCAGAGAGATGAGGGAGTGCTTTCTTGTCCCAAAAATCCCATCCCATCCCAAGGTACTTCCTCTGTCTTGTCAGATAGTATGCGGCTCTACCTTCAATTGCAAAAACTAAATTAGATCTGACTGGAAGCTTGAAACTCAAGCTGTCTGTCATCCGGCATCTCTCTGAGGAAGCACCGATGAACAGGAAGACTGGCAGAGAGAAAAAGCTTAAGAGGAAAGCCTCAGAGCCCCAGGACAAAGGGTGCCTCAGACATGAAAAAAAAAAAACAAAAATCATCACTTGACTTGCTGTTGAATTCTTTCTTCCCATTCCACTTCTCATGTTTCTTTCTAGCCTCTACTTTATTATCTCTTGTTCTTAGGATAAGAGATCATTGAGGGCAAGGGTAGGGGTTGAGGGGGAGGATTTCATGGCCCCTATTATAACCCTGGTCAAGGGTTATAACTGCTTATAGAAGCACTGGTTTCATTGTGAATATTTCTCCCAAAGATTTTTCTTTCTCTGGCATTCAAAGCATCTCCAAAAGTGGAATCAAGTCAACAAGTAGGCAAAAATATGCAAAGTGAAATTCAAGAAGCTGCAAAAAGATGGAAATTATCTTTTCTCCCAGGGTCTCTCAGCTTCTCCCCTCCTTCCGGGAGACAGGAAAGAGCAAGCTGTTCTGGAGAGAAGAGAGAGGACTTCAGGGGGTCTTCAGGGGAAACTCAATCAAAGAAATTATTTTCCCACAGACTAAGCCAAGATCTTAATGGCTTTTTCCTCATTGAAAAATAAATCATCTCTCAATTTATGACAGTACCAAAATTATTTCCAAGTTTAGCACCCCCCCCCAAAAGTTGGAAATGCCAGATATTCATATCCCTTATTTCCTCATTTTTCTTTTTCTTTACACACCTTTTTCATTTCTTCCTTCTTTAATCTTGCTTTCTCATCCTCCATTCTTGCTATTTCCTTCTTTATTTTTTCTTTCTCTTCTCTTCCTCTCTAATTCTTTTCCTTTTTCTTCTTCTCTCTTCCACTGTCTCCTCTTCTAATCACTAAAACATTTTACTGCCCCTCTCAAAAAGACTCACAGTACCATCATATATCCAAAACATATAAGTATTGACTCAAAGGTGTAAGAGCAAGAGTCATTCTCCAATAGATAAATGGTTAAAGGTATGCCTAGGAAGTTCTCAAAGGAAGAAAATCCAAGCTATCAACAAAATATTTTTTAAATGTTCCAAATCATTAATAATTGAAGAAATGAAAATTAAAGTAACTGATATTCTACTTTACCCCCAGCAGATTTGCAGAGATGAAAAAAAAAAAAGAAGAGGGGAAATGAGAACTGTTGGAGGTGCTGCAGGAAAAGTTATATTACTTGCCTATCGTTGGAGCTGTGAATTGGTCCAGACATCATGGAAAGCAATTTGTACGTATGCTCAAAGTTCACTAAAGTGTACGTATCTTTTGACCTACCAACAACACTACTAAGCCTTATATCCCAAAGAGATCAAAAAATGAGAAAAAAGGACCCACATGTACAAAAAATTTTTATTGCCACTATTTTTATGTAAAAAAGAACTGAAAATTAAGGAGATGGCCATCAATTGGGAATGAATGACTGAACAAATTATGGTACATGAATGTAATGAAATACAATTGCATCATAAAAAATAATGAAAGGGATACTTTCAGGGAAACCTGAGAAGATTTATTTGAACTGATGCAGAATGAAGTGAGAAAAAGCCGAACAATTTCCACAGTAACAACAGCGTTGTAAATACAATCAACTTTGAAAGACTTAAGAACTCTAATTATTTCAAAAACCAACCACAATTCCAGAGAACATGTGATGAACATGCTGCCTGACAGATGATGGACTCTTGAGATATATAAACAAATCTCTGAATTGGTTCTTTAAATTATATCTTATATTTATCACTGATGACAAGTCTTACATATAAGATATAATATAAAATAACATATATATTTTAGTGGGCCATTTTAGAGATTTGTTTTACTTAGTTAAGCATATTTGTTACAAAGACTTTCTTTTTTTTTTAATTTGGGGAATGGGTGGGAAAGGAAAAAGGGCAGGAAATAGGGAGCTAAAAAAAATAAAGAGAAAAATGTCAAAAGGGGCTATTGAAACTTTAAAAAATGAATAAAATAAAATGCACAGAAGAGAACAGAAGACCAGGAAGAATCACAGACAAGCAGGACAGCTTTGAAAGTTACATATTGAATTTATCATATATTTAAAAAGAAAAGCCAGATGTACATAATGGAGATAGTTTCATTACATCCCTCTTTTTCTATTCTACAAAATGGAAATGACCTTTATATTCCGAGTTTGTTGAGTCCAGAATAAAAATAAATATATTTTCAAAAACACTCTCACAGACCTAGAAGACCACACCTCTACACAGACACAAGACCCCAGAATAATTATAACAAACAAAAAAAAAAGGTTCAACAAGCTGGTGATCAAGGAAGGGAGGATCGATGGTCCAGGCATCAGACTGATAATTGGGACGTAGGACGCTTTTTTTCTGGCTCCTGTTTACCCAGTTCCTTCCTTCCCCTAAGGGTACCAGAGCCCTTGCCCAAGCTAGAAGCTTGAAAGAAAGACAAGAAGAGCTGAAGTCAGGGAAACCTAGAGTTGCCACAGAGTTGTCCAATTAACTAAACCCTGGGGGAACAGCAGAACGTAGGGTATAGAAAATGCAGACTTGAGTGAAGTAGAAGGGAGAACTGCCTGGCCCGGCCCAACCCGGCCCAGCCCAGCATAGCCAGAGGCTTCTGGAAAGTCTCACCTCTCCTCCATTTAGCTGACGTTGACATAACCTCTGCAAAATTTGGATTATTCTTTCCCATGTAGGATCTATCTAACGTTCCCTTAAGAGAGCCTAAAGGGAGACGCGGCTGTGTTCTGTTTGCTTTTACATCGGTATATAAATATTACCGGGGGAAGGGGGGGGGGGGGGGGGGGGGAGGGAATGCAGGGCGAAATATGCATTGCTCTCAATTTATGATATGGAAAATGAAGGCTAATCTCCGTTATTTGGTAGTTAACTAAGCTATACTTTCTCCCCTACTCTGCCTATGAATTACATGTGTGTACGTCGTTGCAGTTCACAGATGCAATCGGTAGCAATTCAGGAACCTAGTATTTGGCCAGCTTGGATTAATTGTATTACAGTGATTTGCGGGGCTTTCTTACCCTACTAGACAGAAAGTTCTTCCAGGCTTAGGACTGTGTCTTTTTTCCCGTTTGTTTTTTTTTGCTCAGGCCACGCTGCTGTAAAGACAGGTTTGGAGTAGTGGTTAAAGCATTAGGCTGGGACTGAGTAAAGCTTGAATTCAGATCCCTCCTCTGACATTAACTTCTATAAGCCTCAAGTGGATCTGCCTGGCGTAGAGGGGTGGTGTCTCCCACACTGACGAAATCCCAAATCGTTCACGAATGCCCAGAGCCCATGGTACCTTGAACATACGAACCGCTTAATAAACGCGTGAATTTTTTTTAAGTGTAGGTAATACACTCAATCTACCCTAAAGTCCCACTTCCAGCTGCCTTATATTGGCATGAAGGTGGCCTTGGATTCTTGAAATCTCTGCCACTAGAGGAGATAATCTGATAGATTCCACCGGGTTGCAAGGGCTTCACGTTCTACCTGATGAAGGGACAGCGAAGATCAAGTTCAGAAAACGTTAGCCATCAGGTGATAAACTTTGCCAACCAGAGATCCTTGAGGTAATGAAGAACAATTCACTGCAAGGGAGAGAGGTCATTCGAGCCCATAATGACGAAGCTGTAAGCCGTCAAACGTGCGGCAGAATCACCGGAGGGAAGCAAGACGCAGGAGAGAGAAAAGCACTGACGTGAAACTTTGAAATGATGCTGGTTGGTGCGAACCACTGGGCTGCAGCCAGGAAATTCGGGCAACACCTGCCCTGGTCATCTGTCCAAGTTATTGTCATAGCCCTTTAGATTTGGCCCAAAATATCTAACAGGATTTGAATCTTTGCCGAAAGGAGTGTAAACAGAGCTCCTGGCGGAAGACCAGGAATCCTGCAAAATCCCGTGTTGAAACAGACATAGAAAATGCACCCAGGAAAACGGACTAGGGTGGTGGAGGCTTAGGCAAGACCCGTCCAGAAGCATCAAGGTCAGGTTTGACCAAACCTGATAAGTAGTGTCCTGTGGTTCCTAGGGATTTATTTTCCAAACTTCCCTTCACCCGAGTCTTTCGCCTGCTCCCTAAATTCACTAACCTAAACCTGAATCCGGGACTCTGAGCTCCCCACATCCACTGGCCTGTGGCTTCGAAGCGCCAAGAGTTAAGGGTCAAAATTGCGAGTGTAGCACCGGCTGCTTGTAGTAAATGGGGTGTTTAAGAGGGTGTCGATAACAGACTCAGAACCCAGGTGCCGTGTCACCGCAAGGGAGCCCATAGTTGGGGGGGCGGGGGAATTAACGAACTCTGGGGGCTTTCCAGGAAAAAGAAAACCCTCTTGTTATCTCACTGTTTAACTGGGATGTTTATTGCCTGTCGGTCGGATTAAGGGAGAGACAAGAGTGCACCATACATGGCCGCAGCATCTCAGGCCTTAACTCTCCGCCCGGGATTCGGAAAATAGCCCCATCCATTTCGCTTGCTGGTATCTGGAGCCAGAAAGTATACACAGACCATAAATTCACTCTCCCCCTTCTTTTTGCTCCCTGGACCCTGCTCTCGACACGCTCAGAGCGGGAGTCTTCTCCGCCACTACTTTGCATTCTTCCCCCAGAGCCGGGAAGCTGGGGTGAGGGGAAATAGAGAAGGCGGGTCGGGGAGGGGGAAGGTGGGTACTGCGGGATTCAGGCCAGCGGGGAGATATCGCCCTGCCATTCATCAAAGCCCTTATAACTCCTGAGGGCGGCAAATGGGTTGTGTTAGCAGGCGCAGCGCTTGACAAGTTGGCATAGTTATCCTGTCCACATGATACACAATATTAGCATTAGGGCATAGATCCCTGCATGCTTTTAAAATCATCACTGCTCATTTCGAGGGAAGAAAAAGGGGAGGAACCCTGGGGAGGGAATGGGATGGCTCTTCTCCACATGTGAGAGTGGAAGGGAAAGGGGGGGGTGAATTGGGAGAGGGAGATGGAGAAGGAGAGATACACAAAGAGAAAGACGGAGAGAGACAGAGATAGAGATGGAGAGAGACAGAGAGACAAAGATGGAGAGAGAGACAGAGACAGAGAAAGAGAGAGAGACTACTAGCAGGCATCATCGGTGTGTGTGTGTGGAATTAGCGTTCTTGCTGCTCTCTCCCCTCCCTCTATATGCAGCATTAACTTGATGTTTATAAAATAGAACTGATGGGATTTGTTCAATGCACATGTTCAAAGGCAGGCTGTTGATACATAATTCTGACTGTCTGTACTAACAATATGAAGTAAAGATGAGGCAATTACCTGGATAATTCCTGTAGAAAAAGAAAACATTATGTAAATATCCAGGCCAGAGATGCTTAAGCTAGCAAAGAAGTTGTCTGCATGCTGCCTCCAAGTCTTCAGCTCTCTCACTTTGCTCTACAGATAATCTGCATATGACTACATCTCTCAACATACCAAATAATGTGCACTGTATTCACTTACCCCCAGCCAGTGGCAGAGATTTCCAAATGAAAGCATCTTAACTTCTTGTGTAAAATAATAGAAATACTAATACTGGCAATAATATTTGTATGATCCTTTATGGTTTACAAAGCCTTTTTCATATGCATTCTCATCTCTTCTTCATAGCAATTCAATTAAACAAATATTAATTAAAGCCTTACTGTATACAGTATAAAGGCCCTGTACTCAGCCTGGGATACAGGATACCAGACAAAAAAGAAATGGTCCCTGCCTTTAAGTTTACATTCTATTAATTAGGGCAAAACTGTGAGGTAAGCAGAGCAGGTATTATTGTGCCCATTCTATACCTTTGTATCCCCAGAGCCTAAAACTGTGTTTTGCACATAGTAGGTACTTACTAAATATTTGTTGAATTGAGGAAACTGTCATTCAGGGAGAAGTAAGTAGCAAAATCCATATTCCAACCCAGGTTGGAAT
>NW_020953033.1:0-7491 GCF_900497805.2 Vombatus ursinus | reverse complement strand
AGAAAGAAAGAAAGAAAGAAAGAAAGAAAGAAAGAAAGAAAGAAAGATTTAAAGCCTAATGCAGAGCCCTGGGCATGTCTGAAAGAAATGGCATCCCTAGAGCCAGTTGTACTTTGGTAGAAGGAATGGAATATGGGGAAGAATTTGGGGAATATAAATGATGACAGCTGAAATATGGGACCTGCTGGGAGGAGAGTGGGAGGAGGTGGGGAGAGATGATACCTGCTGGGAGATCGGAAAGGGGCAGGGGAATTATGTAATATGTGCACTGAGTTCTACCAGCCCAAGAGGCCAGGTCTTCGGTCTTAAAGGCCCATCATAGTGTGTTCTGTTCACCATGAATGAGGTCAGGCCTCAGATGATGGCAGGTCCAATGTGGAAAGTTTTGGATTTCTGCCCAGGGACAGAATCTGAGGTATCTGATGTATCATTGTTTCATTCCAAGACACTAGAGCAGCATGTATCCCCAGAAGGAAAATTCTGGGGGCTGAGTTTTCTGGGGCTGGGTTATATGCCTGTATGAGGCCCTTCTTCTGAAGGAGAGTTAGATAGCCAGGGCTTGAAAAATGAATTTCAGAATGTCATCTCATGAATGTCAGACATCCTATTACCATTCAAGTTCTTTGACCTTTTTCTTTTCTTTTTCTATCATGTCTTGGAATCAATCTTTAGAAATAACAAAGAAATAACTGAAACCTGGCCAGAAAATTACCTAAAATAGTTTGGAATATGATTGTCCTCATTACAGTGGTGGAGTTTTCTTTAGCCTCAGTATCTCTGCATCTTTAAAATGATGATTTTACAGGGTTGTTACAAGATTCAAATGAGATACCGTATATAATTCAGTTTGCATACCATAACCCTCTGTATAAATGTCATTAGTTGTAATCATTATTGCTTGACTAACATCTCTCCTCAAACAACAGAGCATGACCTGAGTGGGGAGACCCGGCCAGTACTGATTAAAGAAAATAACCAAAGACTATACCCAATCCTATCCCTGAAACATTAGCTTAGAGCAATGTCTTAATGAGATGAGGAACGTGGGCTTGATTAACATAAGGCTTTGATCTTGTCTTGACCATTGACAGTACACCTAATCCCATTTAGCTCTCTCACAGATGTACATAGTTTCTCACTGGGGAGACCAGACCAGAGTATATAAAATCCATTTCTTCCCCTGTAAACACTACTCAAAGTGCTTCTCCTTCTACCCATGAGTCAATAACACTGCCTTCACCCACAAAAAGCAGTGCACAATAATGTAACTAGCAGCATCTTCCTCGGAAGACAGCTTTCATAATCATAAGAAGAGCCTGATTGTATTTAAACAGAGGGGCATGAAGTGTTATCCTACATTCAAATCCAAGTGACTCTTTAGGAGAAGTATAATATTCCCAGAGAGATGAGGGAGTGCTTTCTTGTCCCAAAAATCCCATCCCATCCCAAGGTACTTCCTCTGTCTTGTCAGATAGTATGCGGCTCTACCTTCAATTGCAAAAACTAAATTAGATCTGACTGGAAGCTTGAAACTCAAGCTGTCTGTCATCCGGCATCTCTCTGAGGAAGCACCGATGAACAGGAAGACTGGCAGAGAGAAAAAGCTTAAGAGGAAAGCCTCAGAGCCCCAGGACAAAGGGTGCCTCAGACATGAAAAAAAAAAAACAAAAATCATCACTTGACTTGCTGTTGAATTCTTTCTTCCCATTCCACTTCTCATGTTTCTTTCTAGCCTCTACTTTATTATCTCTTGTTCTTAGGATAAGAGATCATTGAGGGCAAGGGTAGGGGTTGAGGGGGAGGATTTCATGGCCCCTATTATAACCCTGGTCAAGGGTTATAACTGCTTATAGAAGCACTGGTTTCATTGTGAATATTTCTCCCAAAGATTTTTCTTTCTCTGGCATTCAAAGCATCTCCAAAAGTGGAATCAAGTCAACAAGTAGGCAAAAATATGCAAAGTGAAATTCAAGAAGCTGCAAAAAGATGGAAATTATCTTTTCTCCCAGGGTCTCTCAGCTTCTCCCCTCCTTCCGGGAGACAGGAAAGAGCAAGCTGTTCTGGAGAGAAGAGAGAGGACTTCAGGGGGTCTTCAGGGGAAACTCAATCAAAGAAATTATTTTCCCACAGACTAAGCCAAGATCTTAATGGCTTTTTCCTCATTGAAAAATAAATCATCTCTCAATTTATGACAGTACCAAAATTATTTCCAAGTTTAGCACCCCCCCCCAAAAGTTGGAAATGCCAGATATTCATATCCCTTATTTCCTCATTTTTCTTTTTCTTTACACACCTTTTTCATTTCTTCCTTCTTTAATCTTGCTTTCTCATCCTCCATTCTTGCTATTTCCTTCTTTATTTTTTCTTTCTCTTCTCTTCCTCTCTAATTCTTTTCCTTTTTCTTCTTCTCTCTTCCACTGTCTCCTCTTCTAATCACTAAAACATTTTACTGCCCCTCTCAAAAAGACTCACAGTACCATCATATATCCAAAACATATAAGTATTGACTCAAAGGTGTAAGAGCAAGAGTCATTCTCCAATAGATAAATGGTTAAAGGTATGCCTAGGAAGTTCTCAAAGGAAGAAAATCCAAGCTATCAACAAAATATTTTTTAAATGTTCCAAATCATTAATAATTGAAGAAATGAAAATTAAAGTAACTGATATTCTACTTTACCCCCAGCAGATTTGCAGAGATGAAAAAAAAAAAAGAAGAGGGGAAATGAGAACTGTTGGAGGTGCTGCAGGAAAAGTTATATTACTTGCCTATCGTTGGAGCTGTGAATTGGTCCAGACATCATGGAAAGCAATTTGTACGTATGCTCAAAGTTCACTAAAGTGTACGTATCTTTTGACCTACCAACAACACTACTAAGCCTTATATCCCAAAGAGATCAAAAAATGAGAAAAAAGGACCCACATGTACAAAAAATTTTTATTGCCACTATTTTTATGTAAAAAAGAACTGAAAATTAAGGAGATGGCCATCAATTGGGAATGAATGACTGAACAAATTATGGTACATGAATGTAATGAAATACAATTGCATCATAAAAAATAATGAAAGGGATACTTTCAGGGAAACCTGAGAAGATTTATTTGAACTGATGCAGAATGAAGTGAGAAAAAGCCGAACAATTTCCACAGTAACAACAGCGTTGTAAATACAATCAACTTTGAAAGACTTAAGAACTCTAATTATTTCAAAAACCAACCACAATTCCAGAGAACATGTGATGAACATGCTGCCTGACAGATGATGGACTCTTGAGATATATAAACAAATCTCTGAATTGGTTCTTTAAATTATATCTTATATTTATCACTGATGACAAGTCTTACATATAAGATATAATATAAAATAACATATATATTTTAGTGGGCCATTTTAGAGATTTGTTTTACTTAGTTAAGCATATTTGTTACAAAGACTTTCTTTTTTTTTTAATTTGGGGAATGGGTGGGAAAGGAAAAAGGGCAGGAAATAGGGAGCTAAAAAAATAAAGAGAAAAATGTCAAAAGGGGCTATTGAAACTTTAAAAAATGAATAAAATAAAATGCACAGAAGAGAACAGAAGACCAGGAAGAATCACAGACAAGCAGGACAGCTTTGAAAGTTACATATTGAATTTATCATATATTTAAAAAGAAAAGCCAGATGTACATAATGGAGATAGTTTCATTACATCCCTCTTTTTCTATTCTACAAAATGGAAATGACCTTTATATTCCGAGTTTGTTGAGTCCAGAATAAAAATAAATATATTTTCAAAAACACTCTCACAGACCTAGAAGACCACACCTCTACACAGACACAAGACCCCAGAATAATTATAACAAACAAAAAAAAAAGGTTCAACAAGCTGGTGATCAAGGAAGGGAGGATCGATGGTCCAGGCATCAGACTGATAATTGGGACGTAGGACGCTTTTTTTCTGGCTCCTGTTTACCCAGTTCCTTCCTTCCCCTAAGGGTACCAGAGCCCTTGCCCAAGCTAGAAGCTTGAAAGAAAGACAAGAAGAGCTGAAGTCAGGGAAACCTAGAGTTGCCACAGAGTTGTCCAATTAACTAAACCCTGGGGGAACAGCAGAACGTAGGGTATAGAAAATGCAGACTTGAGTGAAGTAGAAGGGAGAACTGCCTGGCCCGGCCCAACCCGGCCCAGCCCAGCATAGCCAGAGGCTTCTGGAAAGTCTCACCTCTCCTCCATTTAGCTGACGTTGACATAACCTCTGCAAAATTTGGATTATTCTTTCCCATGTAGGATCTATCTAACGTTCCCTTAAGAGAGCCTAAAGGGAGACGCGGCTGTGTTCTGTTTGCTTTTACATCGGTATATAAATATTACCGGGGGAAGGGGGGGGGGGGGGGGGGGGGAGGGAATGCAGGGCGAAATATGCATTGCTCTCAATTTATGATATGGAAAATGAAGGCTAATCTCCGTTATTTGGTAGTTAACTAAGCTATACTTTCTCCCCTACTCTGCCTATGAATTACATGTGTGTACGTCGTTGCAGTTCACAGATGCAATCGGTAGCAATTCAGGAACCTAGTATTTGGCCAGCTTGGATTAATTGTATTACAGTGATTTGCGGGGCTTTCTTACCCTACTAGACAGAAAGTTCTTCCAGGCTTAGGACTGTGTCTTTTTTCCCGTTTGTTTTTTTTTGCTCAGGCCACGCTGCTGTAAAGACAGGTTTGGAGTAGTGGTTAAAGCATTAGGCTGGGACTGAGTAAAGCTTGAATTCAGATCCCTCCTCTGACATTAACTTCTATAAGCCTCAAGTGGATCTGCCTGGCGTAGAGGGGTGGTGTCTCCCACACTGACGAAATCCCAAATCGTTCACGAATGCCCAGAGCCCATGGTACCTTGAACATACGAACCGCTTAATAAACGCGTGAATTTTTTTTAAGTGTAGGTAATACACTCAATCTACCCTAAAGTCCCACTTCCAGCTGCCTTATATTGGCATGAAGGTGGCCTTGGATTCTTGAAATCTCTGCCACTAGAGGAGATAATCTGATAGATTCCACCGGGTTGCAAGGGCTTCACGTTCTACCTGATGAAGGGACAGCGAAGATCAAGTTCAGAAAACGTTAGCCATCAGGTGATAAACTTTGCCAACCAGAGATCCTTGAGGTAATGAAGAACAATTCACTGCAAGGGAGAGAGGTCATTCGAGCCCATAATGACGAAGCTGTAAGCCGTCAAACGTGCGGCAGAATCACCGGAGGGAAGCAAGACGCAGGAGAGAGAAAAGCACTGACGTGAAACTTTGAAATGATGCTGGTTGGTGCGAACCACTGGGCTGCAGCCAGGAAATTCGGGCAACACCTGCCCTGGTCATCTGTCCAAGTTATTGTCATAGCCCTTTAGATTTGGCCCAAAATATCTAACAGGATTTGAATCTTTGCCGAAAGGAGTGTAAACAGAGCTCCTGGCGGAAGACCAGGAATCCTGCAAAATCCCGTGTTGAAACAGACATAGAAAATGCACCCAGGAAAACGGACTAGGGTGGTGGAGGCTTAGGCAAGACCCGTCCAGAAGCATCAAGGTCAGGTTTGACCAAACCTGATAAGTAGTGTCCTGTGGTTCCTAGGGATTTATTTTCCAAACTTCCCTTCACCCGAGTCTTTCGCCTGCTCCCTAAATTCACTAACCTAAACCTGAATCCGGGACTCTGAGCTCCCCACATCCACTGGCCTGTGGCTTCGAAGCGCCAAGAGTTAAGGGTCAAAATTGCGAGTGTAGCACCGGCTGCTTGTAGTAAATGGGGTGTTTAAGAGGGTGTCGATAACAGACTCAGAACCCAGGTGCCGTGTCACCGCAAGGGAGCCCATAGTTGGGGGGGCGGGGGAATTAACGAACTCTGGGGGCTTTCCAGGAAAAAGAAAACCCTCTTGTTATCTCACTGTTTAACTGGGATGTTTATTGCCTGTCGGTCGGATTAAGGGAGAGACAAGAGTGCACCATACATGGCCGCAGCATCTCAGGCCTTAACTCTCCGCCCGGGATTCGGAAAATAGCCCCATCCATTTCGCTTGCTGGTATCTGGAGCCAGAAAGTATACACAGACCATAAATTCACTCTCCCCCTTCTTTTTGCTCCCTGGACCCTGCTCTCGACACGCTCAGAGCGGGAGTCTTCTCCGCCACTACTTTGCATTCTTCCCCCAGAGCCGGGAAGCTGGGGTGAGGGGAAATAGAGAAGGCGGGTCGGGGAGGGGGAAGGTGGGTACTGCGGGATTCAGGCCAGCGGGGAGATATCGCCCTGCCATTCATCAAAGCCCTTATAACTCCTGAGGGCGGCAAATGGGTTGTGTTAGCAGGCGCAGCGCTTGACAAGTTGGCATAGTTATCCTGTCCACATGATACACAATATTAGCATTAGGGCATAGATCCCTGCATGCTTTTAAAATCATCACTGCTCATTTCGAGGGAAGAAAAAGGGGAGGAACCCTGGGGAGGGAATGGGATGGCTCTTCTCCACATGTGAGAGTGGAAGGGAAAGGGGGGGGTGAATTGGGAGAGGGAGATGGAGAAGGAGAGATACACAAAGAGAAAGACGGAGAGAGACAGAGATAGAGATGGAGAGAGACAGAGAGACAAAGATGGAGAGAGAGACAGAGACAGAGAAAGAGAGAGAGACTACTAGCAGGCATCATCGGTGTGTGTGTGTGGAATTAGCGTTCTTGCTGCTCTCTCCCCTCCCTCTATATGCAGCATTAACTTGATGTTTATAAAATAGAACTGATGGGATTTGTTCAATGCACATGTTCAAAGGCAGGCTGTTGATACATAATTCTGACTGTCTGTACTAACAATATGAAGTAAAGATGAGGCAATTACCTGGATAATTCCTGTAGAAAAAGAAAACATTATGTAAATATCCAGGCCAGAGATGCTTAAGCTAGCAAAGAAGTTGTCTGCATGCTGCCTCCAAGTCTTCAGCTCTCTCACTTTGCTCTACAGATAATCTGCATATGACTACATCTCTCAACATACCAAATAATGTGCACTGTATTCACTTACCCCCAGCCAGTGGCAGAGATTTCCAAATGAAAGCATCTTAACTTCTTGTGTAAAATAATAGAAATACTAATACTGGCAATAATATTTGTATGATCCTTTATGGTTTACAAAGCCTTTTTCATATGCATTCTCATCTCTTCTTCATAGCAATTCAATTAAACAAATATTAATTAAAGCCTTACTGTATACAGTATAAAGGCCCTGTACTCAGCCTGGGATACAGGATACCAGACAAAAAAGAAATGGTCCCTGCCTTTAAGTTTACATTCTATTAATTAGGGCAAAACTGTGAGGTAAGCAGAGCAGGTATTATTGTGCCCATTCTATACCTTTGTATCCCCAGAGCCTAAAACTGTGTTTTGCACATAGTAGGTACTTACTAAATATTTGTTGAATTGAGGAAACTGTCATTCAGGGAGAAGTAAGTAGCAAAATCCATATTCCAACCCAGGTTGGAAT
>NW_020953032.1:0-24445 GCF_900497805.2 Vombatus ursinus | reverse complement strand
TCTTCTTCCTACCTTACACCCCAATCTGGCAGACTCCTCAATGGCAGCCTCTCATGATTGTTTTTGATGACTGTAGTTATCATCTCTATACAGGGCTAGAAGACATGGTCTTAATGCTTTACTATAACCAATTGGGAATTCCAGAAAAGGAGGGATGGAAAAAGGGAATCCAACACTAATGAGAAAGTGAAAGGCCATGAAGACAGATAAAGAAGGTATTGTAGAGTGCTTAGAGTTTGGTCAGACATCAAAGATGCCAAGATTATCCACTGCATCCCGGACAATCACCAGTAGTCCTGACTTTGGTCATGCCACTGGACTTCCAATGACTCTGTAAGAGAGTGTGGCTGATGACTTTATGCAACTCTGCCTCACTTTAATCCAATCAACCACAAGTTAAGACATCAACCTGTGATGTCATTGGTCCTCTTCAAAAACGAAGGACAAGCAACAAGGATAACTTTGGGGATCTGAAATAATGTGACTTCAGGTTTATTCTTAGTATTACTTGTAATTCCTCAGCCCTATACCTGGTGGAATCAAGTAACTATGGGGTTTAGGTATGGTTGGGCAACAATAAGCTTACTTTGTTGCCAGTCATTTTCCAGGCCAGGGAATTGGCCAGATCCCATGATAAGGGATGCAAAGGGTGGCAGAAAGAACAAGCTTTCTTCCTTTCATGTTTTTTCCATGGTTCTGAGAGTAAAGAATTGGGGTGAGGGACCTAATATTGGACTCCAGAGTTAGTGGAGTATATGAGAACCAAGGCTTGGACCCTAGGTACAGACCTTTGTATGTGCTCCTCTCTCACTTCCGTGAAGAACTAGATAGAAAAAAGCTTGAATGACCCCCCTGGGCAAGGATATGTGTTCTGCTTTCTATTTTTGAAGCTTTAAATTAGGATCACAGACCTAGAGCTGAAAGAGAACTCACTGTTCAGTTGAGGAAACTGAGGCCCAGGGAGGAGAAGTAACTTGTCTGAGGTCACACAGGTAGTAAGAGTCAGAGGTGAGATTTAAACCAAGGTCTTCAAGACTGTTCTTTCCAAGGTAAGGGGCAGCTAGCTCTGTGTCAGGGCCACATATACTGCCTGTCTAACTCCTCTTTCTGATAGCTACATATAATCTGATCCCCAAGAGGAGCACTGACTTTTGATGACTCTTTTCAATTTTCCTGTTCTCATGAAATACGGTAAATCTGTAGTTGGAAGTCATAGTGTCATAACTCACTGGACCTTCATTATAAAGCTACTTTACATAGAATGGAAGTTAGAATAAAATTGGAAGCTTTAAAGTGGAAATGAAAGTTCATAAAGAACCTCTTTAGGAAAGTATGAAGTACACAAAGGACATTCTTTATGAATTATAGACATTGTGACTCCAGGAAAAGGTTACAGGGAGGTTCCAGCAAACTCAGGTCAACTGGACTGGAGCATTCCCTTAAATCTAACACAGCCCAGGGCATCTCATAAATGGGGGTACTAAGTGTCTGAGTGATACACTGACATTCACATTTTTCTCCCCTTTCCCCAATCCCTTCTAAAAACAAAAGTACCTTCTTCAAATCTCCAAGGTCCAATGCTTCCCTCTCAAACTAAAATTCTTCAAAATATGAAATTCAACTCATCATTCCCTGAAATCCCACACCACCACCAAAAACCATGTCCCTGTTATGCCTGGAGCATTGCAATACAAAGGTCCCTGGGAAGGACTCACGTTCTACTTGGGGAGGCAAGACATACCCCTAAATGTATAAATAGCAATATGGAACAGCACATGCTAAGTGCCAGAGAAGAGTAGAAGACAAACAACTGCTAGCAGAATTTATCTCCTTGCACACAGTAGGGAATCAATAAATGTTTGTTGCTGGGGATGATTTTTAAAGGGGAATATTGACAAGCTGGACCAAAGCCAAAGGAATGGCATATAGGATGTTCATGTCTGGAAAATGGCAGAAGGTGGAGATGAGACAACCCAGAATATGATTAGCCTGGAAAAGAGAAAGAATTGGTGGGAGACATGTTAGCTAACTTCTTGAGTATATAGAAGGGATTTATTTTATGCAGTACATATAGCATTTATTAAGAACCAGGCACTGGGCAAGGCTTTATGCAAGACAAAAGCAAATGTGTTCAACCTTCCGTCAAGGAGCTTCCATTTGAATGTGTGTATATTTAAAGTATGTATTAAAAAAAATACAAGATGACCTTAGGTACAGCCCTAGAAGGTTGGGGTAAGTAGTCAGGAGATCCTTGTGCCTCAAACAGAAGGTAGCATTTGTGTTGAGTGCTGAAGGAAACCAGGAATTCCAAGAGGTAGAGGTGGGATGGAAGTACATTCCAGGCAGAGAGAACAGTTGATGTAAAAACATGAAATGGGGAGAGAAAGTTATAGGAAAGGAAATTTTGGCTGGATTAAAAAGAACATTTTCTTAAGAATTATCATCACTCAAAACCAGAATAGATTGGTTGTTGGGTGTGAAAGTCTGGTCACTGGAAGTGTCAAGCAGAGGCTAGATGAACATCTGTCAGGGAGATTTCTCCATGGAGTATTAGAGGTTAGAATACATGTCTGCCAAATAAAAGACCCTTTCAGCTCTAAGATTCTAGAATTCTATAATTTCAACTATAATGTACATTACCAGTGGGTAGTGACCATTTCTTACCCTTTTTATTCATCTAACCTAATCAGCACTTAACACAAACATGAGTACAAAGAAGTCACTCAATAAACAGCTGCTGATGACAGGTTCCCCTCCATCCATCTGGTCTCTTGCATTTTCTCCAGAATGGTTTAACTCTAGCCAATTCCTTCACTCTCAGCCTCATCTAGAAAGCCTGTATAGGACCACTGGGAAACAGGTATTTTTAAGTGCCCCAGAGTTTAGTACACTGAGGTCTCCCTCCCTATTGGAGGTGAAGAGGAGAAATACAAATGATGGAGGGAGTGGAGATGTTGGGGCAGGGGATTAATAACAAATACAAAGTTGTTCTGAGGGGTAGCTAGGTGGCAAAGTGGATGGAGCACTGAGGCTGGAGTCAGGAAGACTCCTCTTCTTGAATTCATATTTGGCCTCAGACACTTACTAGCTGTGTGGCCTTGGGTACATCACTTATCCCTGTTTGCCTCAGTTTCTCATCTTTAAAATGAGCTGGAGAAGGAAATGGCAAACTACTCCAGTATCTTCGCCAAGAAAACCACTGATGGGTCAGACTGGACTAAAACAACACAACAATAAGAAAGTTTTTCAAAGCTTTGGAATTCATATTTTCTCATTTGGTCCTCATAAGAGAGTTATTAGGGAACTAGGGCATGCTTTAATACCACCATTTTACTGCTGATGGAAAAAAAAGGCTAAAAGAGGTTTCAATGGCTTGCTCAGCTCACACAGCTATGAATGGTGGAGCCGGGGCTCACACCCAGGGGTACCAGGTGCTCTTCCCATTCTATCTCCTCAGAAATCCAGATTAATCTATCACTAGAGATTGGAATTTCAGGAGAGGAAATCTGGTCACAAAGAAGAAAAATGGCAGTATTCTGAGGCTCAGTGGATCATAGTCTAAAGTGTATAAAAGAGCTTTGTAAATTATATGGAAAGTGTTAAGATGCTAAATAGACTACACAATGGGGGCAGCAGGAGCAGGAGGGTTGGAAATGTAAATTTGGATATGTGCTTTTCAGATTGCACCCTGGATTCACTGACTATTCCCACATGGCAAGTGTCACCGGAAAAAGAGAAAAGCCACGCTAAATAACTTGACAGCCCCAGAGCATAATTTGGCCCATCTCCTGAAACACCAATTAGCAAAGGCTAAACCCATTAATGAAGCAGCCCAGGGCTCTGATTTCAACCAGGTGGTGCAAATCAGACCTCCAAACTCTCTAACCGGAATTCCCCACCCCCTTTCAACCCAAGGGTCCTCCCAAGAAAACTTCTCACATCAATAACCACTTAATGGACCTCCCCGGAGCCAAGGCTGAACATCCGGATTTGGGGTGAACCGATGAGTTGCGGGTGGGACACAAGGAAGAGGAAAAGAGAAGTGGAATGGTTTGTTGGTACAATCAAGTCCTGAGAGGGGAATGAAGGGGAGGGGGGAAGCCAGGGATGGGGCAGAAGAGAAATCAGGGTAAAGACACGAAAACACAGTGAGTTCAGGGATAACTGAGATAGATGGGGGCATCAGTAAAGTGAACTTGTTCTCAGACAGGGAAGAACTCCAGGCTTCTCTGAGACCCTTTCCTGGGAAAAACAAACAAACAAACAAAACACAGTTTGCAATAATATCTAATATTTATGGGAGAGACAGCATGGTGTTTAGAGAGCTGGCCACACAGGCAGAAAGATATTGGTCAATTCCCCCTTCTCACACACCTCGAGTGTGTGACCCGAGACCTAAGCAAGTAAGTTAGAATCTCCATGTCTCCCTGCCCCCAGACAATAGCTCTAAAACTAAGTTGCACAGAAGGTGCTGATTTGAATTGGTAAAGAAGTTCATTGTCAGAAACTCCCAAAACAATTGAAATCACAGGTCCCAATACATGCACACAAGCTGTTTTACAAGCCGCTTTTCCCACGACTCTGTGATGTAGGTAATGAGAGGGAAAAAAAAACAAAAAACAAAAAACCACACACATTTTACAGCCAGGTGGTGCAGTGAATGGAATTCTAGTCTTGAAATCTGAAAAATCTGAGTCTGAATCCTGCCTCAGACAGTCACTTAGCTAAGTGACCCTGGGCAAGTCACTTGATTTCTCTTGGCCTCAATTTCCTCATCTGTAAAAAGGGAGTAAATAGCACCTACTTTCAGGTAGGTTGTAAGGGTAAAATAAAATAGCATATGTAAAGTACTCTTCAAGCCCTAAAGTGCTATATAATGTAACACTATTCATTGTCGTTACTGTTGCCATCATCATCGTTACTATTATTAATGTTGTTATTTACAGATGATAAAACAGAGGCTTGATGACTTACACGTAATCACAAAGAGGGTGTCATAAACAGGACTGAGACCCAGATTTTCTCATATCCAGTACTCCCAGTGTACTGTAAACCACACTGTGCCTTCCCTTTAAGGTTACCTTCATTCTACTCTGCATTGTCTTGTCCCTAACTATTTACATGAATATTTTCTCACCTGTTAGACTGTAAATTCTTTGAAGGCAGGGACTTTTTTGCTTTTTTTTTTAAATCTCCAGTGAGACATTATGCATGGCACATTGTAAGTGCTTAATAAATGTTTGTTTATTGATTGATTGCAAGTCTTTACTCAGCTCACATAAGTCTCCCAATATCTCTCCTCAAATTTTCTTTGAGCTCTCTTCCTGGATCTCTCTTTTTTCACCCTCTCTCTTTTGCAGGTCCTAAACTCTCCCATTAGGTTGCCAGTTTCTGGAAGTTTGTGTCTCTTGTTTAGCATTTTTGCATCTTTCAGCTCTTAGGACAATTCCTGACCAAAGATACGTAATATGTGTGTTAAGTTAAATAAATGAGTCACTAAACTCATCTTTTGTCTCGCATTATCTGGCCTCACCAAGAGGAGAAAGATGCCAGAGGACTCCAGTGGAAGAAGCAGATTGTCCAGTCCCTGTTTAAATTCTGCAGGCTGATTTTTGATCCTGCAGAATCCTTTTCATATTTATTGCTCCCAGATGAACAGCCATAGCCATTTGAAACAGAAAAGTTGGATCAATAAGCAGCCATCTACAGCACTTGGGAATAAGGAGATCTGAGGGTGAGTAGGAGGTGGGTTGCTGCTTAGATGCTTGGACAACCTCACCAGAATCTTAAAAGGCAGGATTGAGGAAAGATGTGGATGGATAACTAGTCACAAAGCAATTCAATTCAACAAGAATTTATTAAACACCTACTGTGTGTTAGGTACTGTGCTAGGCATTGTGAATAGAAAGTAAAAAATGAAACAGTTCCTCTTCCCCTTCCATCAAGTCACTTAAAGCATTAGACCTGGAGTCAATAAGATCTAAGATTAAATCTGACCTCAGCTGTGTGACCCTGAGCAAGTCATTTAACCCCTCTGTGCATCTGTTTCCTCATCTTTAACCTGGGAACAATAATAGTACCAACCTCCCAGGGTTGTTGTGAGGATCAAATGACATAATTTTGCAAAGTAGTTTGCAAACCTTAAAACACTATATAAATACTAGCTATTATGGGAGGGGGGGGCCCATACAACACATACATAGATAGTATATGCATTTATGTATATATACACATGTATATGTATATGTATATGTGCATACACATGTGTACAAACAAGGTAATCACAGAGATTCAACAAACAATGAAGTAATCAGGAAAGGAATCAACTGAGCTGAGCCTAGATGGGGAAACCAGGGCTCCCAGAGTCTGATGTTAGTAGAGAGGGCATTAGTAGGGAGAGACAAGGGAGATAGCCTGTGCAAAGGCACTAAGGTTGGATAGGAATTGTGTTGGTAATGGAAACGGTGTGTAAACCAGTTGGCCTGGAGTATAAAAGGGAGGGTCAGAGGCATCACTAAGGTAAGCTGGAGCCATACAATGAAAGCAGATGAGACAAATTCGGTACTGGCAGCCTGAGCAGACTACCGAGTAACTGCATCTCTCCTTTTTTCTTCCTCCCCAAACTTTAGTTCTTCCTCCAACTACCACTAGGCCAGGAGGAAAGTGTCCAGTGATCCTTTCAGGTCACCTTATGCTACCCCAAGATCCCTTTACTTTCCCTTTCTTCTCTCCTTCCACTGAGGACCGTGGAAAATTCCTTGAAAACTAAGTCACTATACTAAAGACCAGCAAGAGAGGGGGAGCCTCCAAAGCCACCTGTATCCTCCCTTACCAATTGCCTTTGAAAAGGTAGGGGCTAGCTCTCAGACTAAGGATATTAGCCACTATTTATAAAAGCGCTGTACATGTGAACAGGCAAAGGAATCTTTGGCTTATAGGGGAAAATAAATTATCTTATCTGCTAGGATGGGCATCTCACAGATGAAGAAATTGAAGTACAGCACTGCCAGAGACTTCTTTCTGACCATCTTTCGCTGAACAACCTGGAAATCTCCTTTCTTATTCTTTACATTAAGTAATAATTGTTGATGAGATGGAACCTGGCAGGTCAAAGTACTGGCTTCTTTGAGAAGAGCACAGGCGGTGGTAGGGTGCTGATGATCTGAGACATTCAGAGGTGTAGAGGAAAAAACATTGGATCTGGAAAAGGAAGAGGGAATCTGGGTTCCTGCGAAGTAAGCGATTTAGTTGCTGTGTGACCTTGGACAAATCTCTTCATTCTCTGGGTTACAGTTCCCTAATATGTAAAATGCGTTGAGCTAGCTAATTTCTAAGGCTCCTTCAAGCTCTAATGCCGCATCATTTTCAGAGCTCCCTTCACAGAGGAAGAGGTAGGCAGGCTAAAGTTCTCGGCCCAAAGGCCAGTCCAGGAATCAGAGCTGAGACTCCTAGCTCTTTCAATCCGAGCGTGTTTATTTAAAAGGTGAATAAAGATTCTGTCTAAACAGCCATTATTTCTGATGAGCATGCAACGGCAACGAAGAAGGGGTGAGGAGAATAGCCTGACTCTTTTAATAGCCATGCATGTAAAGAGAGATTGTGGCAAAAGCTGGCATTTAAGGGAAGGCAATTTGTCTTATGGACGCCAGCCAGTCCCGGGGCGTAACCTCGAAGGTGGAGGGACGTGAGCAAGAAGCGTGTGAGTGAGTGCGTTTGTATGTGTATGCAAACATATGGTGTTCTGACCCTCTAGTTTGCACGTTCCTTGGGTATAGACGTTTGCTTTAAATTCAATTCGACTGTTTATTAATCGCTCGTTTTACACTAACCTTTGGTGAGGTAGAAAGATGAAAAGTCCTATCTCGAGGAGTTGGGGGAAGTGAGAGCAGGGGCTGTATGTAACACACAGCTAACTATAAATTTTACTGTGACAGAAGTGACGCCAAGACTTGAGGAGGGAGAGATCACTTGTAACTAAGGGAGAACCAAGGAAGGCTTCATGGAGGTGATGGCCCCTGAACTAGCCTTTGAAGGAAGGGAGAAATTTAAACAGAAAGAGACTAAGAGGGAGGAGAAGAATATGGATTTCAAACCTGGATACAGAGTGCGCAAATGCACGGAGGTGGGAAAGAAAGGTAAATCATTTCGTTCCTGGCTTTAAGGCAAAAGCAACATATTCGTATCAAACAAAGGTAAATCCAAGAGTTTTTGTTTGTTTCTTAAAAGCAGAATGAAATTCTGCAGTTATTTCGGTGTCTACACACCACACAAGACAATAGAACTCCAGACCGGGAGTGGAGAAAAACCTCGAGAAGTGGGAATGTAGGCTCTCGGGGAGAATGTTGGCTGCCACTTGTTTCGTTACCTGCCAGATTGCCTTCCCTCACCTATATATAAGAGTGACTCACAATCAATTCGCTGTCCCCAAGCTTCGAGGTAAAGTGCTGCAGTGAAGTTCACTGCATCATCCAGAGAAGCCCTTTCCTTCGTCTTGGGGCAAGGTGGGGACGACACTCGGACGGACTCCGAAGACTAACTGCTGCCTCGGGAGCAGAGCCCCAAAGAAAGAAGTGCCATTCTCTTACTCGCACCTACTCAGGACGATGAACTTTTGCAGCACACACCCATCTATGCCCATCTTGGTTCCTTGGTAAACCTGACTTACTCAGCCTTCTTCTACCTCCCCCTAGAAAGTCAGAGGCCCAAGTGAAATCCATAACAGACTCGACACCGGGGAATGAGAGGCAAGGGGGGTGGGAAGGAGAGGGAGAGACGGGGGTGGAGGGGAGAGAGAGAGAGAGAGACAGAGAGAGAGAGCGCCTATACTAGCTAGTGAACTTCCTATTCCTCTCCCCTTTTTCTAATGGCCAAGTCCTGTCCTGTCTCTCTTCCTCCTTTTTTTTTTTTTTTTTTAAAAAAGTCTCTTCACCACCTTACTTACGAGAAAGAGCGGTATAATAGAAAGCGCCCTGGACCATGTCAAAAGATGAAGTTTGAAACCTTGTTTCGTGGCTTTCTCGCTCTGTGAACTTGGGCCAGCCTTAACCTCGCTCAGCTTCCGTTCCCTCATGTGTAAAATGGGAGAGTCTCCTAATCCTCACCTCTCAATTAAGGTGGTGGGAGGGGTCAGACTAGATGATCTCTAAGGTCGGGTCCTGTTGTAAATGCAATGATCCAGGCACTTCTTACCTCAAAGGGTTGTGGTAAGACTAAGATGAGATCATGGATGTGGCGGTGCTTTGTGGTGACTTGAATGGTATCATTTTTTCTTGAGCTGTCTTCTGCGCGGAGGTCCCCCCTTCGCTGGCCAGTGGACCAGCATCTTCAGGCCCAACCCCATCTCCTGGCAAACATTCCGCTGCCTTGAGAACCTTTTCTTCAGCTTTGCTGCCAAAGAACTGGTGATGAAAGAACAGGGGCTGTGGTTAGAGGTCTGGAAGAAGCCCAGATACTAGAGCTGGTGGAGGGTTTCAAGGTCGAGCATATGCGAGGTTCCACTTATATTGAATGGTTTCAGCTTTGCAAACCCTGGGGACCACAAAAGCTACTTTCAGAAAATTATATGGGACCCTAAGATCGTTTCCTTCACTTTTATCAAATGATGAAAAATATACTGCTCTTTTATCACCATGATTGTGATAAGGACTGCTTAAATAAATACTTTTTACCTGGAGACGGGGGAGAGACCTTTCAGAATGTATCCATATGGAGTGCCACAGAGGTACAAATGAGAGCTCAGCCCGCCTGTCAAAAAACAAAATCTTCTTTCCCAGACCTGATCCTCCTCAGTACTCCCAGCTGGGGATAGGGCTGCTGTTTGGGGAGAGGGAGGGGGAGAGAGAGAGAGAGACAGATAGGGAGAGAGAGAGACAGAGAGACAGAGACAGAGAGACAGAGAGAGACAGAGAGAGAACTCAAGGGGAGAGATGTATGGTGTTTGTAATTCCTGTAAATAAATAGGCTAGAGAGCTACTTTCCTAGGACTGGTTAAGTATAGTTTGCTTCGCAGGGAGCATATTGAACCAAGTGAAACCTAGTACATATGATCCATGAAGACTGAGCCAGCAAATTGGTACTGAGGCTCAAGCCAACAGAATCTGAGCCGCATCAGAGGATGAGACTTTGCAAGCAAACAAAAGGGAAGTGAAGAGAGGAGCGGTTGATTAATGATGGGTAGCTGGTCTGAATGATTCCTGTGAATAAAGCCCATAAAAAGGACTGGGGGGAGGCAGTTCTCTGGGAAGCAAAAGGGGTGGGGATGGAGGGCTTTTAATATTAAATTTTATGAAAGCATATCTTTCCAATGCCAAAAACTGGCTTGCCATGACAATTAAGTATTTATTATGTTGTCATTTGTTTTTACAACTAAAGCTCAATAATAGAAAAAGAATAAGTAATAGAAAAAGGAGGCTGAAATGTACTTAACTACGAAAACCTTAACTGAGATACACTGATGCTTTTCCTTGGCTGGGATCAATTCAAATCAAAGTCAGTAATCCTTACTAAGATAAACAATATGTTATTTATATTTCACACTTTATCTTATTTAACCCTCACAACAGCCTTGCAAGGCAGGTACTACAGGTGTTAACTATTTTATAGATAAAGAGAATGAAACTGGAAAATGTTATATCCCACAGTTCCTAAGGATTTGAACCTAGGTCCCCCAACTGCAAACCCCGCCCCACACCTCCTCTACTATACCGTGGAAGGGATGCAAAGAGTCTCTCACGGCCTTGCTTGCAATGTAATTGGAGGGAAAGAAAGCGCCCAAATAAACATGAAACAAGGGAGAGTTGAGGTAGGAGCATAGAAATCCAGGAATTTTGATGAGGGAAAGCCTACTTTCGACTGGAATCAGGGTGTGGCAGCCGAGGAAGTCTTCCTGGAGGAGGTGGAACCTGAAGAGGGCTTTGAGGGAAAGAACTTTCATAGATGGAAGGGATAAGCGGTAGGTGAAGAAGCCATCCTAGGCATAAGGCAAAGTCACAGAGACTGGGAAGGTCAGGGCGAAAAAAACAGTTCGAGTCTAGAATGTAAAATACATAAAGTTGAGCAGAGGGATTATAAAAGCCTTTTTCCTCCATAATGGGATTAAATCTTTGTCTAGACTCTCCATTCACTTTGAGTGTGTAGACAAAGAAGTGCAGAGTTGAGACCCATCATACAGAGACTTTATAACGTACTAATGACTCAAACAAAAAAGTACTTTAGCTCGAAATAGCCAAATAGCTGAAAAAAGCAAGAAAGCTTTTGAGATAAGGAAGAGTCCTTTAAAGACCCGGATAATTCTCCACAGAATTTTGCGTGCATAGCTACTCCTCTTTTTCTTTCCTGTAGACCCTGCCCAACTGAAGAGATATATACAGGGGAAGAGGAAATCCTAGCTAAGAAATGCATATTTTTGTGTTGTTGCTTTTTAAAGAACGAAAGAGAGGGACGGAGAGAGAAAGAAAGGAAGAAAGGAAGAAAGAAAGAAAGAAAGAAAGAAAGAAAGAAAGAAAGAAAGAAAGAAAGAAAGAAAGAAAGAAAGAAAGGAAGGAAGGAAGGAAGGAAGGAGGGAAGGAAGGAAGGAAGACAAAGAAGGAAAGGAAGGAAGAAAAAGAAAGAAAGAAAGAAAGAAAGAAAGAAAGAAAGGAAGGAAGGAAGGAAGGAAGGAAGAAAGAAAGAAAGAAAGAAAGAAAGAAAGAAAGAAAGAAAGAAAGAAAGAAAAAGAAAGAAAGAAACTAACGAGTCCTGGAGTAAGGGAAGGGAGAGAGAAGAGAAGTCATTTTTTGTGGTAGGAAGAGGGAATTCTTCGAGTTTCCTCCTTTACTTACCCATTCTAATCTAGGAGGATCTAGGCAGCTTCAGGTTGCAGGAGCCAGAGCCCAGGGCTGGTTTAATATATAAAGGCACACATCTTGCCTCCATTTTTTTGTTTGTTTGTTTAGGAGTAAAGTTGGGAGGACACATTCCAGACAGATGCGTTCCTCCTGGTTGGTGAAGGAGTCCCTTTGATTGCACACATTCTCCATTCTGTTTCTTTTATTAGAAATATCAGTGTTAATCACTAAATCAGCATTACTCATCAAACAAATATCTGTTTGAAAGGTTATGTTGCGTTTTCTACCGCTAGCCTACTGAGCCTTACCAGCGAACTGGTAGGGGAGAGGACTAGTGTCCTGTCCAGGTATGAAAGACAGGTTTTCCTCTCTAATTCTCCCCCATCCCAACTGTCTGCCAACTAGCCCATTTCCTGGCCCTGGGATCTTTGGCTCGGGTGTCTTGCGACTACTGATTTGAAATTACGTGATTCGAACTAAAACCGCAAAAATTACAGGATTTAGAGTTGGAAGGAACTCAGCGCTCACCTGGTCCAATCCTCTCATCTTACTGATGAGAAAACTGGGGTCCAGAAAAGGAAAGTGAATTTCCTAAGGTCACACAGTAAATTGGTGATAAATCTTGACTAGAACCCAGGTCTCCTCACTGCCACTCACGGCAGTGTTCTTTTTCACTACACCACCTTGGACTTTTTATTTTAAGTTATTAAATTTGAATATATAAATTTTAAAGACTCATACTCGTCTTTTTCTGCCTCCCCCCCCCCCAAAAAAACCCAACACTAAAAATCTCCTTCTATTTCCAATGGGAAAAGGGGGGCATAGAAGAAGGACGGCTAAACCCCTGGTGGTAAATCTCCTGGCAGATTAGTTTTCTAGGAGCTGTTGGATTGCCTGGCTGGGCAATCCGGCTGGAGCCGGAGCCAACAGCTTGCTCTCGAAAACGTCACCCTTGCGCTTTCAGTGAGCTCGGGGGCCTACCCAAAGAACGGAGCTGCATCTCCTCAGGATTCAATCAGAAAGCAAAATATAACGACGGGAACTCTTGATTGTCAAGGTATACTGCCCGTGCACTCTTCAAGGAGGGAGGGCAGGGATACGGCGCTGGGGCTGACATCTTCTGGGGTGCCAGATCTGATCTGAGCACAGATTCCGTTCGGAGAAATCCGGTCCAAGCTCTGCTCAACTGTCTCACAAACCAGAGGCTAAGTTACTTACTTTTTTTTTTTTATCTTGGGGAAATTTTTAGGATTCTACAGACGACTTTCATTAGTGGAGGATAGTAGAACTTGCTTTACAAAACTGCAAAGTGCCGTCGTGAAAAAGTTTGCTATTGTAGTTAATTTTCAGGTATTAATAGCAAGCAGTTCGGGAGGATAAAATAGCAGTGGTTATCATTATAATTGTTACCATAGTCAGATCATCCCAGACTTGCCTCGAGTATTCCGGTAGGTAGTTAAAAGGCCTTCAAAGAGCAATGAACTTTATGTGCTTCGGAACCATTGCACAGTGAATTCCCGATCAATCGCACTTATATGGCCCTTGAGGGGCGGTTTTAAAATGACTTTTATTCCTATCTAATCTGTAAGGTATTCTTAGGGTACTTTTATTTTTTTACCTATCTCTTCCCCAATCTGCCACCATGGTCTCTGTCTCCTTTTCTCAGCTCCTCCTCAGAGTGTCCCAACCTAAAAATCTGTGATTTAAAAGAAGTGGTTTCGAAGGGGTGAGTGAGACAAATGCCAATCCAATATTGAGCCGAGTTTCTCTACTGAAACAAACTCGGGCGGGGGGGGGAGGGTGGAATGTGAGAGAGAGGAAACTGAAGGTTTTGAGCAGTGATGCAACAGACCTTGACTTCTTCGAACCAAAGAACCAGAGCTACTTGGAGCAGAAAAGAAGCCTCAGTATTTTGTTTTCTCTGGATCCTGACTCTATAGCCACAGAAACGGGAGAAGTCCTAAATCCTGAACACAGTGGGTGGCGTCGAATTCTTTGAGACTACTGACTCAGTTTCTCAATGACTGTGGGAAATCCCCAGGCACCGGCGCTCTCACTTTCTGTACCCTTTTAAAAACTGGCTCTGGAAACTGGAGCATTGAGGGCACACTGTGTTCTGCCCTCGGCTCAGCGCATATTCAGTAAATTATAGTGGTTTGGGTGTTTTTCTTTTTCAACCTAGGAGTGTGAGAGACTGACAGACAGACATAGATATTCGCCTGTCCCTTGGTTCTTCTTTCTGACAGTTTCTTCATTGATTTTCTCTCAGGTCTGATTAGGCTTCCAGTTGATGGTCTACACGCTGAACCATAAGAGTGGAAGCACCTGAAGCTATTACAACTCTTAGGAATGGCTTGGTGTTTTTTTGTGTTCCAAAAAAATCTTGCATGGATTGTCACTATGAGGCCCCACTAATAAAAGAAACTAAACTCAAGTTTCCTTATTTGCAGTGGAGGTGGGATGTATTACCACCCTCAGACTCTCACAGAGTTGTGGGGGGAAAGTACAGTATTGGAAGTCTGGGAGCATAGGTTCTAGTTCAGGCTTTGACACTATAGAGCTGTGTGACCTTGTGGAAGTCACTTCATCTCTTAGGTCTCAGTTTCCCTATCTGTAAAATGAGCACATTCGACTAGAGTAGGGATTCTTAATCTTTTTATGTCATGGACCCCTTGATAGTTTGGTAAAACCTATGGACAACTCCTCAGAATAATGTTTAAAAATAATTGAAGGAAAGGCTGAATTTCACTTAGTGGTTAGTGACAATAAAGATGGAATTTTTCCCATCCAAATTCAGGGGGCCCTGAAATCTATTTACCCCTTTGGATGTTCATGGATTCTGGGTTTAGAAACTCCTAGAATAGGACTCTCTAACATCCCCGTCTAGTTCTACAATTCTTTTATCTGCGTGTCGTTCTTAGTAAATGACACCAATAACCTAATGTTCTCCAGAACTAGAGGTGGGACATAAACTCTTCTGTCTGGTGCCTGGAATCCTCCAGGCCTTAGGAATACTCCACTTGAACAACTGAGCTAACGGTTCCCTCCAAGCACCCCATGGCACTCCAGGTTTCAAAGGAACTTCCGGAGGGGAAATTGGTACAAATTCATTGGAGTTCCTAGTGAAAGTCGATGTGCTTCTCAAATAAAAGCTCATTTGGGGTACCCGGTGCCCATTGCCTCTCCCTACACGGACCCTGCCCAGGTTCTCAGAAGGCTGACCCGCCTGCATGGAACTGTGCCCAAACAGGTTAGATGTGATCAGTGTCACAAAGAATCACTGGAATGATCCAGACCCCTTGAGCAGGAAAGTGAGATGGTTATTCTATCATCGTGGTTCTTACTGACTACACTACACCTATAAAAATCGTTTCTCCTGTACTCAGTCTTTCGCAAAACACAGTAGTTTCAGAAGCTTTGGGCTACTACTCCTAACTCAGCTCCTCTCTCTTGATAGGCTGTGAAGGAAGGCCGAGATCGCAAGCTGCAGCCCATGTGGACTCCAGGAGGCGCCGCTCCCCATTAAGCCAAACTGGCTTTACAAACCGTAATAAACATTTTTATTTACAGGACTGAGTCGTTCCCAGTGCAGCAAGTCCTGGGCCAGAATACAGAAAGCAACGCAACCACTAGGGGGGAGGTAGGGAGAGACAGTTATGTCAAACACTTCACACTGTTTCTTCCCGCCTCCCTCCTCCATCCACACCCCCCCCAAAAAATTTAAAGGTTTGTTTGGGTCGCGTAAGTGTCGGATCATGTTGGAGGGAGGGGTATCAATCAGTAACTGAGAGTCCCTCTTAACATAAGGAGAAAGCCCCGGGATAGTGAGAGTCACATAAAGGAGGCAGAGAGTATATGTGCAGAAGGGGGCTCCGCCATTGCCTGAACCACTGTGGTCCTGTTGGTAATACCTGGTCCATAATATAAATTAACAAGAAAGGCCAACGTGCCAGGGAGTTCACCAAAAAGGATTCCTCCACCCTCCACAGCTTTGCACCTCTCCCTTCTGCCAGCCGACTAGCTGCCAGGCCAGCCTACAGGCCGCCAAGCGGTGCGGGCTCTGGGCTTTCGTTAGCTGTGCAGTGGAGAGGCAGCGGGGTCTGCAGCTCTGGATTGCAGCTGCTGTTCATACTGTTATTGCTGCTGCTGCTGCTGCTAGTGGTGGTGGTCGTGGTGGTCGTGGTGGTCGTGGTGTTGGGGCTGGTGGAGGAGGAGGAGGAAGTGGAAGAGGAAGAAGATGAGGACTTAATGACGCTGGTCTGGTGTAAGAGCTGCTCAGTCCCCTCTGTCCTTTCCGTGTCGCTGGGGACCATGTCCAGGGATTCCGAATCGCTGCTCTCGCTCTCCCCTTCAGACCGGCTGGGACTCCTGTTCTCTCTCTCGCATTCGGTAGTCGGAGCAATGCCCGCCTGCTTCTCGGTCGGGTCCTTCTCTTTGTCTTTCTGGGCCTGTGCTTCCTTGGAGTGGCGCCACTTCATTCTCCTGTTCTGGAACCACACCTTGACCTGAGGGAAAACAAGGGATGAGACAGGCTGTCCATGCAGCTACCTTGTCCTTGTAAGAAAAGTAGGTCCTTATTCGACCTTACACTTTTCTTTCTGATCCCCTCCCCCATTTAAGCCCTAGATCCCAGGCACTTGGATTCTGCTGGGCAGGAACTTTAAGTTCTTCAGTCCCTTATGGAGGGAAAGACATCCCTACAGATTCAGACTTCTGGGCTCCTTTAAGATCGCTCCTTTCACCGTTATATTCTATTTTAATGGATAGATTTAAATATACGCAGCACGTGCCAGTCTAGTAAGAATTTTGGGGCAGAGTTCTCTCTGGCAACGGGAGAGAGAAGAATTGGACCAAGGGGAGACCACGTTGGGGGTAGGAGTGGAGTAGGAGAAGGAGAGACTTGCAGCACCACTGCAGAGTAAGCACTGAGAATTAGTGGAGTTCCTAGGCCAGTTTGTGCTAAGTGGGTGATAAGGACCCTGCCCACCACACACACACACACACACACACACACACACACACACACACACACATCTTGTATTATTAAGAGATAAAACAATTCTTCTTGGGGCTAAGAAAATTCTAGAATTAAAAAACGTGAAAAATAAAAAGGGAGGAGGGGTGGAGGAGAAACCATATAAATATATATGATCCCCTGGGGGACACACAGCGTTCACACAAGTTCCAGCTTCACTTTTAAAAATAACATCCGCAGCTGGTGGAAAACGGCTAAGGCAAGCCAGTGGGTTGTATGTGGAGGGGGGGGAGGGGGCAGAATTTTAGACAGTCAGAATGAAAGAAAGAACGAGGGAAAGAGCAGAAGGTGATTGGGTTCGTTCTTGTTATCTGAGCTGGGAAAGGAAGAAGGAAGGATAAAGAGAGAGAAAATTTTCTTCCTCTTCCCTCTCCCCCCTTTTCTTGCCTATCTAAGAAGACAGGGAACTATGGTGACTTTTTATAGTCCCCTTTAAAATCTCAAGCCCCCTGAATTCTTGGTTCCTCAGAGTGTTTTAATGTAACTAATGTATTCATAGATTTCCCTTTGTGTTGGAGATTAAAAAAAAACCCAGCAACGCATGAAACCTGCTGAAAAGTCCTTGCGTATTTTACTAAAAGAAAGAAACAGTTTTCTCTCTGTTCAGGAAACCGAATCTTTCTTCAGAGACCGCAGAGTTAGAAAATTCGACTGACTTCGGCTTGTCCACAGCCAGCGTCCTCCTCGCTCAATTGCCGGGGAGGGGGGGAGGAGGAAAAGGGGGGGGAGAGTAAAGAATTCCGTTTGAAAAGAGGTTTTCACTTCCTCACAACGAGGGATTTCACAATCCGGCAGCAACAGCGGCCGAAGAAGGAGGAAGGGGGAAAAAATCTCTCGACTAACAAATTTTTATCTCCTTTGAAATAATCTGCCTCCTATGGAGAACTGCACTTCAGCCGAGTACATAATTATTATCTCCCGCGGCCTATTGGCTTTCTTGGTTGTACTTTCCTCTATTGGCCAAAATAAACAGGCAGGGTATATTGACATAAATCTTTAGGGCTGGACTAAGGCCTTTTTCTTCTCCAGCCTCTCTCTCTTCCCCACCCCCACCCATCCACTCTCTGCTCTTTTGCAACAAGATATGAGTTTAAATAAAGCCTCATGAAATTCAATATTTTATTTTTCACCAGTAAAGGGGGTGGGAGTACGTTTAAAATGCGTTTACACCTTCCAGAGCAGCACTACCTTGAAATAGAGAAAAGGAAAGGAAAGAAGGTCCCCCTGGATTCCAAAGTCAAGAGGCCGGGGAGGAAAGGCGCTAAGAGAACAAGAATCTAAGCTCGGCCAACCCTCCAGGGGAGAGCCTGCCTGCTTCAGACCTACAGTTTGGGTTAGATAGCAGCAGTAGCAAAGGAATCTTACTTGCGCATCTGTCAGGCCCAGCATCGCGGCTAGCTGCTTTCTATCCGGCTTCGTGACATACTTCTGAATCTCAAACCTTTTTTCCAAACCTTTCCTCTGCAGGTTGGAAAAAACCGCTCGAGACCAAGAACGCTTTCTCTTGTATGTTTGCGGCATGGTGTCCTTCGTCAGAACTGCATAGGGACCTGTGGGGATGGGAGGAAGGCAAGGGAATGGGGAGAAAGTGAGCAAGACAGGAGAAAGGGAAGAGAAGAAAGAAGAGAAGACAGGTTATTGCTAAATACACCAGGAGTGTGAGGGGGTTTTCGTGCACGGACAAAGAAGGTTCAATGTATTTGAAAATATTTATTCTAACAGATTGTAGAACTTCACAGAGAATTCTACCCAGAGATTCTCTGTTCTGTCTCCACAGAGTAAGTTTGAAACACTGAATACCACAAATTTGTCAACACAAGCGAGCTAAATGGAAAGGAGAATTGAGGCAGTTATCTGGAGGGAAGGGGGGATGCATTTACCTCTCCACTGGATGGTATGGGCAAAAATGTGTTTTGCTCTCAATGATCCACATAATTTCCTCAAATTCTATCTCTCTGTCTCTCTCTCTGTCTCTCTCTCTCTGAAAAGGCCCCCCTTTTTTGGTCTTTTACTACAAGATTCTTGATAACTTTACAATCAATTTACAATCATAGTTGTGTTACAATATTTTCCTTCCAGTTGATCCAATCATATACCAAGAGTCAGAATAGTTTCCCCATTTCCTGGCCCCACATGCAGTACGCCCTCCCCCCCATCTCCGAAAGAGTACATTTGAAATATGATGGTGCTCTTCAATCCCTCAATGGGAAACCTTTCACTTTAGATCATTTAAATCCTTTATCTACCCACCGATGCAAAGAATTTTAAAAACGTTGATGGGGCTCCCTGGATTCCATGGCCTGTGTGTGTTGGGGGGGGGGGCGTTCAGTGGAGAGAAAGCCCCATATTTGAGATTTTGGTTCAGTTGGGGTTTTGTAGCTGTCATCTCTTGTGCCCAGGGGACTACAAGACTTGGATTCTTAGCGTGGAATAGGGTTCCCATAAGCAGGGTTTCTGTACCTGGAAAAGTGTCTTGAAACTGGTGCTGAACTGAACTTCTTGGGTTTGAGTTTAAGGGACTCAGGATACCAGAGGCCTCGGTAATAGGATCTAGAGACGCGAAGAAGTGGCCCGCAGAAGGCTGCAAAGCGGGGAGGTGAAGCCCAGTTTGCCGGCCGGTGGTTAGTAAAGAGGTAAGATCTGTGTGCACAGGAAGAAGGAGAGCCCGTTACACCTCCAATAAATCCACACTCTCAAATCAAGACATGATACTTTACGTTCCTCCCTCATCCTCCCTTTTCTCCTACTTTTCTAAGAGATTATTAGTACAAGGGGAGATTTATCTGGGAATCCTGGAATCGTGAAACTCCTTTACATCCCTCCCCTCCCCGCCCTCCTTAAGCCAAATCTACAAACATAAAAATAAAAAAAATTAAAAAAAGCATGGAACGTGCAAGCACAGGCCGCACACAAGTATATATAAAGTATTTTACTTTAAACTACATAACGAAGTCACCTGTTAAGTGTCTATCTATACAAACAGAGGGAGTCCCTCCTTTCTTCTGTACCCTGAACTAGATGCTCGACGGTTTTAAGAATTTTTACCTGCTCCGTTCATGTTTTTACACACTCCCTAGGGGAATTTTACTAGAGAACAGCAAAAAAGGAACAGAAAATCTTTCAAAGAGGGGCAATTCTAGCTGCAGATAAGTGGGTGAGTAAACAGAGAACGTAGAATGAGTATATCAAGAACATATTATAGAAAACAACCATATTGAGGGGGTGTTTTTTAAGATGTTTATGGGAGAATACTTTTTTTAGGGAAGACAAAGTTTAAGCTCAAATTTGAGCCATACTATGGCAAAGTTGGTCGGTTTCCTTCCCCATCCTTCCTTTCCCCCAAAGCCTTCCAGTTAAAAAAACAAACAAACAAGAAAACTTGCAATCAGATTGGGGGGAGTGGGGTGTCAGAAAGATCAGTGGTCAAGGAGAAGCCTGACAGGGATTTCTGAATCAGGGACCTACCTCTCAACGTGTTGCCTTCCTTCACTTTGGGATCGAATTCCGCCGACAATATTCGGTCAATCCCAAATTTGAGGTCCTTGCTGGAGGGGGCTGGAGTTGAGCCGTTATGGTGATGAGGGTTGACAAGCATCCTCGCCCCGGGGGCTTGGGGTTGAATGGCCCCAGGCCGATGGGATGGTGGTGGCGGCGGCGGCCCCTGCTGCTGCTGCTGCTGCTGTGGCTGCTGCTGCTGTTGCGGCTGCTGCTGATGATGGTGGTGGTGATAGGCGGCTGAGAGTGGAGACAGCCTTTGAGGGAAGGCGGCTGGGACTTCGGGGGGCGCCACCACTGGAGTGGGTCGCAAGGGGGATCCAGCGGCAGCTTGAAATGGAGCGTGGGGGTGAACTGAGCCCAAGTGAGCTGTGAGGGCTGTGGAGGAGCCCCCGGAGAGGCTCTCGGCCGCTGCCCCCGGCTCCCCGACACCCGCGTGCAGGATGTCTGCGATGCAAAAGGAGGGTTTTTTGACGGCGGCTGGATCCAGGGGAAAGGAGCAGCCCGCTGCGCCGGCCGGGGAACAGTAAGCCGCGGACCAGAGGCTGAAGTTGGAGGTGTAGAAGGGAGCCAGCCCCGCTGCGAACATCCTCGCTTGCTGGCCGCTGTCTCCGCTACAGCGCCGGCAGCCAGGGACTGAGTCGGGTAGAGAGGGGTGGGGTGCAGTGGTGGCGCTGTCTACCGGAGGCCAGAGAATCCGGACAAAAAACTAATAGCTTTCGCTTCTCCTCCGAGCACAGTGTGAAGACTGGAAGACGCAGAAACTTCGCAAGCCGGAGGCTAGGGCCAGACTCCAGTCCAATTCACTTTCCTTAAACCCAACTGCTTCTCCACCCACTTTAAGGACAGCTTTGCGCTGCCGCGCTCCTCGCTGGTCGAAGGCGAGTGAGGGGCCGCTGGGAGGTGGGGAGGTGCGGGTCGGCGGGGGCGGTGGCAGGGGACTGTTCCCCCCCCCCACCTCCAACACACACACACAGCTCTCGGGAAGAGAGTATAGAGAAAAGAAGTAGAGGGATGTAAAAATGAAAAACCAAAACAGCTAAACCCTAACAGCTAAATTTAAAACAACAGTAACAATTATAATTTAAAAAAAAAAAAAACTTCTCTAAAAACCAGCAAAGTTTTGGCAGCAGCTCCTGCGTCAGCCTTGGGGTAGGACCTCAATCTAGATGCTCATTGGTGTTAATCGTAGCCAATGGGAAATGACCGGAGGGGAGGATTAGGAAGATGAGGAGTTACCAGTGGAGTTGGTCACGCCCAGACCACGCCAAAGTAGTGACTGCTGCCTCTGGAGTCTGCTCTCGTTGCTGCTATCTAAAGAGGTAACACTGGTTGTCTCTGCCCCGAAGCAACCCTATACCTTCATCCCCATCGGAAGGAATTAGGGGTTTGGTAATAGGGCCAAACTTTGCCCCCTAGGTTCCCCTCCTAGTGATCTCCTAGGGAATGTCTTGATCTATTTCGGAGTGCGACATGCAGTCCCTGACTTCCCAATGAAGTGTATTATTTCCCACTAGGCGCGCTAACCTGTCTTTTTTCCCTCCCTCATCCATGCCCCCTTCCCTCAGCCCAATTTTCTCCCAAGAAATAGAGACTATGCCTTATAAATAGCTAACCCTTCCCCCTGGGAAGTTGTCTTCTCTTTTCCCCATTAACCAAGCTGTTTCCTAGGATGCTGCAAGACACTGAGTTTAAACCTACCCGCTCCTCTATGCTTTCGGGGATATCCCCAGAACAAGGAGGCGGGGCAGCTGCAAATTGGGTTCTATTCAGAGCTGTCACTCACTGACAACTAGAACTAGTGAGGTTTCAAACAAAGTAAGATGGATGTCTACAAATATCTCCCTGAAATGAAGCCAAATTCTTCACCCTAACTACGAAAAACTGTGCTCTGAAAACTCTCTAATTTCCCCAAATGAGACACCCTTATTCCTCTCCTTTGCTGTAGATTTAAGGAAATAGATTGACGGCCTCTCACCGACACATCCCCCGATTGAGTTTATCTATGCTTTTGCAAGTCCCCGAAGCAAATATACTTCGAATTGATTAATGCTAGAGTCGCATTCCACGGACAGCTTCCCGAAAGAAACTGTACAAGTTTACCTTACCTAAGATCACCCGCAAAAATCTAGTTACGGTTTACGTCTCCCATTGCTGATTTGTATTTCTAGAGTACAGAGTAGGATGGAGGGGTCTTTCCCCGGACTTTTCACAAGTTAGTTTTGGAAATCATTCCGAAGTTGAGTTATGAGAAAATCCCTCGCCCCTCAAATGAACCACCGGCCATTCAAAAGAATGTATTATAGACTTTTTTTCAGTAATAAACAAATATAAAAATATTTTTTTTAAAAAAACCTATAACATACTTGGTTTTTTAATTTACTACTAATTGAATTTCCAGCATCTTCCGACAGGAATTTTTTGACAAAGACAGAAAAGTTTGCTTTTTTTTTTTAAAGAACCCGAAGAGAACAGTTAATCCCTCGAAGGGTCAGGCTTTGGGTTTTGTCCATTAATTTCAGATCACTCTAATCCATCCTATGCTGTAAACCTATGTTTTATTTTCTGACAGGATGATCTGCCTGCGCAGCAGTCATTTATTACCCCTCCGTTAGACCTCAGAATTGTTTCGTTGTATTTTTTCAACTGAGTTTCCCACTTTTTTCCTCCACCCAGGGACCCGGACTTTGTTTCCATACAGGGGAATGATGGAACAATAAGGTATGTATAGACAGCTAGTGAGATCAGAGAAGAGCGCGACTTTGCTTTCTATTGGGTTACCAGGTGGTTTGCAAATGCCGAGCCAGAGCTGAAAGCACCAAGCTGGGAAACAAACCAATTCAAGCGAAGCCCAAAAACTACATGGGGCTTATTCCATCCGAGAGTCAACGAGGCTGCTGCCTTCACTGGGGCGTCGAACTGAAAGAAGCAGCTGACAGGCCGGTGAACTGTGGTCCAGCATTCCTTTAAGAGGCAAACCAGATTCACGATGAGCCCAGAAAGCACAAGGGTTGCTCCGCTCAGATAACAACCAAACCTTTTGCATTTGATCCCAGAAAAGGTGAATTTGCCTGCAGCCAGCACAGAGGTGTGGCGGTCGAGTGTTGAGGGAAAGCTCACTCTTTCTCTCCCCTCTGACTAGACAGTCATTTGCATTTGCTTACTAGTTTGGCCCCTGTCAGCAAGCTCCGTCTGACTACGTACAACCAGTCAGACCAAGGCCAGAGCTAGTCCTTTCTCAGGTTACTGCCAGGCCCGACTTGCTCGCCTCGGCGGCTGAAAATTGCTCCAAAGGCGACCCCCAGCCCTAAGCAGAGAAAATCTTCCCAGGCCACAACGCGCTAACTCTATAGACCGGACAGACACCAGAAGTGAAGCCAGAAATTATCCCTCTGTTTAAAAAAAAAAACAACACTCTTCTTCTCCCCCTTTATACTATGGTTTCTGGGGACTTGGGAATAAGAACAGACTTATGAGACGGTGCGGAGCAGCCCAGTGGAATGAGGTCCCCACACCCCACCACCCTAGCCTCGTCTCTATATTCCCTAGGTCATGGATGACCTCCCAGACTTCTAGAGTCAGGATTTTCTACGAGGAAGAGAGTTCACAAGCCAGCACGTGGGTGAGGAAAGAGGTCTGAGGGATGCTGTGAACTGAGCGGGCCAAGAGAGAGAGAGACTGAGAAGCATTCCGAAGCGGGACTCGATTCCAGCACCAGGCAAACAACCCGTGCGGGAGCTACTAGCGAGATTTCCATATCCAGTCCTCAACCAAGCAGTTCAATCTCCCTGCACCCCGATTTTAGCTTTCTGGAAAAGACTGTGAGGAAAGAATGCTAACTCCCCCTACTTCTAGCTCTGCACCCCATATACCTCAATCTCCCTCCTCTTGTGTTCTGTCCCCTAGAGTCAAGCCAACCAACTTCCCCAAGCTCAACTGAGGGCCCGGATCGTCCCTCACCCTGAGATAAAAGCCAGAGAGGCTGCCCTTCTCCAAGTGGAGCTGCATGGGGCCTACATGCCCCTCTCCATTCTTCCCTCTAATTTTTTTTTTCAGTGGTGTCAGGGATTCCAGTGGCCCAGGCCACCCT